>NC_064811.1:154775546-154798533 GCF_023721935.1 Panthera uncia
CCGTGTGTGTGTGTGTGTGTGTGTGTGTGTGTGTGTGTGTGTGTGTTTAGCGTAGGCTTATTACTGGTGCAAAATATGGATTGCTGCTCTTATTACAGGGGGGAAATGTTTTTCAGACATATTTTCTTAACTCTGATGGGAACAATCCTAAGTGCTCTGTGTTATTGTTTTCTAGTGCTATATAATAGGGAGTGTTAAGAAATTTGATTTTGCTGGTAGGTTTGGGAAGGAGGATGTTTTTAATTAAGCTCTTCAGCTACTCCCCCCCCCCCCCCCCGGCCCAGTGTTGGAAGCCAAATATATCTCTATAAGAATGTATCTGATGCTACTAAATAAAACCAGTGCTAGCAAAAATAAAAATGGGCTCATTATAGCTACCTGGGTTTCTTGATCTCTTTTTATTGACCTGTGCAAATAATATCTCCAAGGTACGATGTTGAAAACGCTCCAGATTTCCTTTGTGATGTAAGGGGATCATTGTTGGCAGTGGTACCATGTTAAACTGATGCACCTGCACAGTAAATTTTAACAGTCCTGGTTGGGGGGAGGAGGGTCTGGGTTGGTGCAACTATGAAGAGGTTATAATGGAACTTTTTAAATTAAAAAATACTTATGTTGTAATATATTGAACTCCAGGGAAATAAAACCAGAAGAGTTACCAGGATAAGAGCTGTTTCTCTTCTGGAGTCCATTTCTAGCCCCCTATTTCCAGTTAGCATGTATTTACATTGACTGATGTCTTAGAAACGACAATTAAGGCTGGGTGAATAAATATTGAATGTTTTAAAGATTGTGTAAATATTTGCCCAGTAGACAGCCCTGGCTTCTTAAATATTTGGCCTTTTATATTAGGTCCAATTTGAAATGATTTAAAAGCTTACTTAACTATTGAACACAGGGATACCAGCATAAAAAGGAAAAAAAAAAGTGCCCTTTCAAGCATAGTTAAATTTAAAGCATTGTCTTGGGTAGGAAATAGAATTTTACCCAAATCAGAGGAGCCAAGATTGTATTGAAAGAATTAAGAAGGGCTTCATTGGAAAGCCACAATCAGTTACTTCCTGGGATTGGGAATCACCGTGGCTTGCTTCCCAGCTCCACACTACGGTGCTCCCCTCACAGTATAAGGTTTCTTGATCTGGAAATTTCATTTCTCAGCAAAATGCTTAAAATAACTGTGTTGTTTGCCAAAGTGATTTATAGACCTAGGAAAAACAATCGCTTCATAAATTCAAGGTAGAAATCTCGTAATACTAGGTACTAGAGCAAGATTGGGCTACCTTCCTGCATCCCATAGTCCAGTTAATCTTTCTACCAGAAATCTCTTTCTCAAATTTTTAAAAGTATTTTTAAGTTTGTTTATTTTGTGAGAGAGAGAGAGACAGCTTGAGTAGGGGAGGGAGAGAGAGAACCCCAAGCAGGCTCCGCACTGTCAGCGCAGAGCCTGACGTGGGGCTTGAACCCATGAACTGTGACATCATGACCTGAACTGAAATCAAGAGTTGGACACTTAACTGACTGAGTCACCTGGGTGCCCCAGAAATCTATTTCTAAAAGCCTCATTTTTATTATTCTCCCCAAGTTGACTGCAGTTCTGTTGCCTTTAAGCTGAAGTACACATTCCTTGATAATGTAATTTGGCCTAGTGTCCTCTTCCAGTTTCATCCGGCAGCACGATCCACTGTGTTCTTTACACTTCAATCACAAAAACATGCCATGAACTTTTCACAGCTCTGCAGTTATGCATATTCCAGGACACAGATTTGCCTGCCCTTTCTATCAGGCTGCTGAACTCCTACTTTGTCTTCTAAGCCCATTTCAAAGGTGGGACCCACTGGAGATTCTTCTAGTGATTCCATTGAGCAGAATAAATCTCTCCTCTCTGAAGCCATATTTAAATAGGCATTTGCTGTATTAAGTTGCAATTAATAGAGTGCCTATTTCTGTAAATTTGTATGCAACTTTAAGGGATTGTTTTTTTTTTAATTTATTTGTATAGCACATCATAGATAGTTAATAAATTATTATTTTTCTTTTTAACTGATAATGGACTTTTTCATTCAACCTAATGGTGTCAAAACTCCAAACCTATGGCTTTGTATCTATACACTGTGACTTTAGGCTTTAAAAGAGCATTTGAATATTAAGCCTTTCTAATAGTAGAGTAGATGTAAGAATGCAAACCAAAGAAGTGAACTGACCTTAGGTGTGAGAAGTACGTGACTGATGTTTTTAGTTCTTCCCATCCTCCTGGATGATCCATATTTAACCACTGACTTGCCTTATGACTGTCAACAAATTTCCTAGCCTGTAACATTATCATTTGAAAATTGAGAGTAAACAATATTATTCTTTCCTACTGGAAACAACTCCAGTGGTATAAAATTGCCACAAATTTATCTGAAAATAATGTGACTTTTTTTTTGTGCTATAATTAATACCAGCATTCAATTTAATACACTTCCCAGAAGAAAACCAAACCATTTTGTATTGTTTGAGATAAAGCTTACCTGGGTCATCTTTTATTTGGTTCAGGGAAAAACGTAATCAAACTAGGTCATGTGATTTATAAGGTGTAGTGACATTTTGAGGAGTGAAACATGGGCCCATTTATATCCAGCCACAGAATATACAGACTAAATTTACAGCACAAGCTGTAGCTTATCAATTCATTGATCTATTTGCTTGGGCACTGCAGATGTTTTAAGTGTAAATGAATAGAGTGATAAAATTCCTGCACAGACCTTCAAAGTGGGGTTTGCAATATGGATCTCTTGAGGGTGCAGAGCAAAATGTTTTTCTGTGAAATGTTTCAAGTATACAAAAAGACACAGAAAATACTAGTGATTATCCATGGTGCCTGCACTCAGCATCATCAAATATCTAAATTTGTATCTAGAAAATAATAAAAGACATAAAGCCTTTAAAATATGTAAAATGCAAATTGACACATGTGCATGTTCAGGCTACAGGCAGAACCATCCCGTGGTGCATGAGAGGCTGGGAAAAGTAGGGTCAACACAACGCAAAGGGCTTGCAGGGGGCTGTTGAGTGATGTTTTGGTTTTAACTGGTCTATGTAAGATGGGTCCTAGCTGTTCTGCAAACAAATTGTACATTGAAAATAGCCCTCGGGCGCCTGGGTGGCTCAGTTGATTGAGCATCAGACTTCGGCTCAGGTCATGATCTCACTGCTTGCTCGTGAGTTCGAGCCCCACATCGGGCTCTGTGCCGACAGCTCAGAGCCTGGAGCCTGCTCCAGATTCTGTGTCTCCCTCTTTCTGCCCCTCCCCTGCTTGCATGCTCTCTGCCTCTCTCTCTCTCTCAAATATCAAATAAAACATAAAAAAAAAAAAAGCCTTCATGAGGCAAACACAGATGAAACCAGAAGACAACCGCAGAGATGCACTTCTTCAGGTCTCCCTGCATGCTCCCCGTTTTCTATATTGTGAGGAAAAACAGTAACAATCAAATCCGGTTTGACAGATCCTTTTAAAGTGCCCTGATTTGACTGCAGTTAATTATAAATTCTACCTTTTAGTTTGTACTAAAACTCTTACCCAATCATAGTGTGAAGCTATTACCGTGATCATATTACCATATTACCAATGTAAGTATGGAACTATTATAACGAGCAAGGCAGTTTATGTTACTATTTAAAAAAAATTCTTTATCTTTTACAGCAGGGGTTGGCAAGCTTTTCCTGAATAACAGCCAGATAGTAAAATTTGGCTTCACCATACTTAGGCTGGGGCCATAGATTCTCTCCCAACTACTCAACTCTGTCGGCGAAAGCATCCATAGACCATGACTGAATGGTTGAGTGTGGCTGTGTTCCAATAAAAGTTTATTTATAATAGGCAGCTGGCTGGATTTGACCTGCAACCTGTAGTTTGCTGACCCCTGTGTTAGAGATGCATATAGAAATGCTTATGGAAATGATATGATGTCTGGGATTAGCATCAGAATACCCTGGAAGTTTGGAGAGATCTCGATTAGGAAAGATAGGCCTTGTGATGATAATTGTTGAAGTTGAGTGATGGATGTATGAAGGTTAATTACATATTTTTGACAGTATGTGTTCCAACTTTTCATAAGAAAACAAGCCTTCAGAACTATAAAACAGACCTCCAATTTTTTCCCTCTCAGAATGTTTAAAATCAGCATTCAGTCCAGTACTTCATAAAACTTCACTATTTTTGATGATGAATGCTTAGAAGCTTATTTGAGGCTTCTGTAAGCCAAAGGTATTTGGCTGTATACCACTGGAAGAAAAGTTTATTTCCCTTTCTCTGGTAAAAATGGCCACGTAATATGCTCCAGACATTATGACATTCAATTGAAATGCATTCCTTTGCTGGCAAATACTGTTGGAAAGCAGATAGTAAAAAATACTGAAGCTTTCAAGGAACAAGTGTTTGAAGAAACTGTACCTCATGGGAAGTTTGTCTCATAGTTAGGTAAAAGTACTGAAGTTTCAACGTCTCAGAACTTATGTTGTTTGTTAGATTATATTCTTTTTTTTTTTTTTTAATGTTTGCTTATTTTTGAGAGACAGCATGAGTAGGGGTGGGGCAGAAAGATGGGGACAGAAGATCCCAAGCAGGCTCTGCATTGACAGCACAGAGCCCAATGTAGAGCTCAAACTTATGAACCAGGAGATCATGACCCAAGCTGAAGTCAGGCACTTAACCAACTGAGCCTCCCAGGCATCCCTAGATTATGTTCTGATAGTGAAATCTATAAAGATCTGTTCCAGTGACCACTGTATAATAAACCATCCCCAATTTAGTGGCATAATACAACCACCATTTTATTATGCTCTTGGATTCTGTGGGTCAGGAACTGAGCAAGGTGCAGTGGGGGTGGCTTGTCTCTTCTTCATGATGTCTGGGGCCTCAGCAGGGACAACTGGGAATACTTATGACAAGAATGGTTGGGGCTGGAATCATCTGGATATTTCTACACTCATGTGACTGGTATGTTGGAAGCACCTCCACATGGCCTCTTTGGGTGGCTTAGCTTGTCACAATAAGGCAGCTAGGTTCTGAGAGGAAGCATTCCAAGATGGAGCCCTTGGAGAGTGAGTGTTCCAAGAGAATCAGACAAAGGAACCCCACCGAAGACAGAATTTTATGACCTAATCTCAGAAGTCACTTTTGTCATACTGTATAGATTGAAGCCATCATCAGCCCACCTGGATTGAAAGGAAGGGGACCTAGACCTCACTTTTAGATGAGAAGAGTGTCACAGTATAGGGGAACATGGGCAAATCTGCCACAAGGACTGAATTTTTCTTTCGATGAGCCCTTAATGGAGAATCAGAGTAGATAGATTTATGGCTTATAGTTGAGAATTTATGTGAGTGTAATCACTGAGGAGCAGCCGTTTTGATGGGGATACAAATAATTTTTCAGGGTAAGTTTAATGAGAAACCACCAATAGGAAGTTTATTTCTTTAGCCTTCAAGACTGAGCTCTTTAAAAGTTGAGAACCTTATACCAGAGACATTGACCAGCATGTTGCATTGATATACCTTATTTTATGAAAGAATAGATACTTGTTAAATTATTGTAGAATCTTGACAGTATTTTGTGATGCATTTGGAAATGACAGTGAACGTTTTCTGAGCCATGTGGAGATTCTTTGGTTATCTTGAGCAAAGTAACCTGAAGACTTGTCAAACTTAAAAATGAATATCCTATCTTTCTTTTCTAAGAACAAGATGGTTCCAAGTTTGCTGACCTTTTCTGTAGTGACAAGAGAGTAACCACTAGATTCCCAGCAGTTATTTTGAAAAATATTAGATGTTTCTCATCATTCTAAAAAGGAGTGAAAACAGAAGTGATTTTAAAAATAAACTTCTACAACGTACAGAACATTTGGAAATGAGGCTTTGGAAATGAATTTATTAATTGATAGTTTTGTCACCAAATACTATTTATGTTTCCTAGAAATTCTATATTCATTTAGATAACAGAGAAACAGAATTTTACAAACCTACTTTTAAAGTCTTTCAAATGATAACACTTTCAGTGGCTTTCCACCTTTTGTTAAAAATAGAAAATTTTGGTGGGGCACTTTGGGTGGCTCAGTTGGTTGAGTGTTCATGGTTGATCTCACAGTTCATGGATTTGAGCCCCTCTGATGAGTTGGGAAATGTGCTGACAGTTCAGAGCCTAGAGCCTATTTGGGATTCTTTGTCTCCCTCTCTCTGACCCTCCCCCCACTTGTGTGCTCTCTCTCTTTCAAAAATAAACAAGCATTTAAAAAATATATATATAATTTTAGTATCTTCTGATTCATTTTAAGAACTGAATGACACCAGCAAAAATGAAAATTTCCTGGATGAAACTGACAAAAAATTACTGAAAGACAGGTAGATGAAACTGAACGGTGATTCAACTACTTGGTGAGGGCATGTGGAAATGTAACTCTGCTTTTTGGTCTGCTTGTTTTCCTTGGGGATCTGTCATGACTCTAATGGCTATTGTCCAGTTAGTGATAAACAGAATTTAGAACCAGAGCCATGAATTCCTTCATTACTAAGTTTGGGGATATATTTTACAATACCATCATAATAGCTAACTTGTATTTAGAACTTCACTAGATTCTGGGCACTGTTCTAAAAATGTTGCTTATGTGAACTCATTTAATCCTCATAATACCCCATGAAAAAAGATGCTGTCATTATCTCTACTTTGGAAATTGAAGCATGGAGAAATATCTGTTGCAAGGTCCCACAGCTAAACTATGTAGATAATAGTGAAATATCACTGTATACATCTTATTTACTTAAAATTTTCAAAAAAATTATTCATTTTTGAGAGAGGGCATGAGCAGGGGAGGGGCAGAGAGAGAGGGAGACACAGAATCCGAAGCAGGTTCCAGGTTCTGAGCTGTCAGCAAAGAGCCTGACACGGGGCTTTCTCACGAACTGCGAGATCATGACCTGAGCTGAAGTCAGACGCTTAACTGACTGAGTCACCCAGGGACCCCTCAAATGCCCCCTTCTCCATACTGTCCACTCCCCCCCCCCCACTGACCACCTTTGCAAAATTCATGATTCCCATGTGCACTGTTTCCACTTTATGTATTGTAAACGTATTCCTGTATTTATTTATCCATTTGCTTACCTTTCTCATTTATCTTTCCCAACAGAATATAGTTCCACAGATGAAGAACCATGGCAGTTTGATTTTTTAGTCCTCACTGGTTGGTACGATGCCAGTCACACATCCTGTCATGGTCTCTACCACTGCGGGACTGGTACTCCTCTTCCAGATGCTGATTTATTTATCGAGCTCTGTGTGTTCAGCACTTGAATAGATAATTTCATTGAATTTGAATGATAGCCCAATATGGTAGGGCTCATGGGAGCCTGAGTCACCCAGGTAGATGAGGAGATTGAAACTCAGGCCAGTGAGAGTGAAGTACTGGCCCTCACTGACCATGCTAGATAAAATCCTGTGTTCAGTACAATGTTGATGACACCTTCCAACCACCAAAGTTTGAGAAGTCTTTACTGGTACAGAGTAGGATTGTAAAGCTTGGGGTAGGATGGGAGGAGAGATTCTCTCCAGCCATTTTAGTCTGAATGTTTTCTCTTCTGGATGGAGTAAGAAAATTGAGGATAGGGGTTAAGAACTGAAATGGAGGCAGACTGAGAGGTGGACTTGCCTTTCCAACAGCCTTGGGATCTAGCCTAGTTTCCCTCATAAAAACATCTCCTCATTTTCTTCCTGTTGTTTTTCTGTCTGATTCGATGCTAGAGGATGACCAGGTAAACTCATTATGGGGTAAAGCAGTGCATTTCTCAAGCTCTAGATACAACACTGCATGCAGTTGTAGCTCTTTGTACAATTAGGCGCTAGATACTGCCGCACCTGCTACCCTCAAACCATTGATTTAATTCAACGAGTGGCCATCCTTTAAAGAGAAGCAGTTTCTGTTCCTTTTCTCAGTAGACCAGCTTTATGACCAGCAATTTTCCCATTCTGGTTCTGGTTATATTGAATTAGTTTTAAGCCTTATTCACCCAGCTTTTGCCTTTTTCTTCTGAGTAACTTTAATAATAATCATAACAATACAACAGGCTGTCTTACTTAGTTGCTATGACAAAGTGATAGACTGTAATTATCTTTTTTTTTTGTTTGTTTTTTTTTTTGTTTGTTTGTTTGTTTTTCAACGTTTTTAATTTTTATTTTTGGGACAGAGAGAGACAGAGCATGAACGGGGGAGGGGCAGAGAGAGAGGGAGACACAGAATCGGAAACAGGCTCCAGGCTCCGAGCCATCAGCCCGGAGCCTGACGCGGGGCTCGAACTCACGGACCGCAAGATCGTGACCTGGCTGAAGTCGGACGCTTAACCGACTGCGCCACCCAGGCGCCCCTGTAATTATCTTTATAGTAGTGGTTGGTGCCATTTATATATTCTTCAAATTAAAAGTAAAACCATGTGTCCTGTCAGATCTTAAATTATAAGATCTAAGACAGAGCTCCACTGTTCATTTATATTTTTATGAACCTCTTAGCTTTGTGCAAGTCTCTAGCAGACACCTGCTTCGTGGCCATTTAAAACAGTGCTCATAACATATAGTAAATTTATAGGCAGTCATTTCTTGCATTTGCCAACTTCTGATACTGTACTTGTGACAGCAATAAAAAAAATCACTATTTATTTCTTTAACTTTTAACATTGAAATGTGCCTCTAAGGTACATGATGGATATGTTACTTTATTACTGGGGATGGCCTCCTGCCATTCTCCAAGAGCAGAGCACATCTGTTTGAGTGAGCTTTGTTTTTAAAATACACACATGTCACAATAATCACAACTGATTTTATAAAAGAGATGAATGAATTCTGTCCTGTACTTAGATTTCAGAAAAGTAACCATCCTTAAAGACAGTGTGAAAACTGGATTTCAGAGATTCTTGTATTCAACAATAGATATAGCTATCGAATTCCTATAATTTGCTACGCATCGCTGTAGGCACTAGGGTAAGACGGACAAGTTTCTTCCTCATGGGGCTTCCCTTTGCGTGGGTATGTTTAAAATAAATTGTATCTCTAAGGGTAGCTTTTTAGAAGTCCTTTGTGTCATTGCTATAGATAAAATTATCATGGAAAACACAAGATCGAGGCTCTTTTTAGCTACATGTTCAGTGTTGCGTCAGTGAGGTGTAACATATGGACAGTCTGCCCACCACTGAAATAAAATTCCAAAGGATCCCAGCAGCTGTGGAATGGAGTTAATGCAGTGCTGGTTTTCATATTGTTGGAATTTGAGGGAAAAAAGGGAGGTTAAATTGCTGGGTGTTTATGCAGCCCCAAACAAAACTCAGAAATGATATAGAAAAATAAATACTACTTAAAGTAAGATTTCAGTTGTCTAGCTGGAGAGGGTTGCATTCTCCTGCATTTGTGAATGTTTCATCTTAAGTGACTGTCACAGGTTCGGTTTCCTGACATGTGCACGGAGTGGTGCAGACCAGCATGCAGGAGATTCGTTGTGGAACATTCTGGGAGTCACCTCAGGGCAGAGAGGAGGGACAGGACTGGCAGAGGGAGAAGCTGAAAGGCAGTGTGGTTGCTACCGAGGCCTCAGATGCTTCCTGGGAGCTCGGAAACTGGAATAACCCCTTAAAATTGTCCCAAACTGATGCAGGTGCTTATGACTTTAAATATACTCCTTTGTCCTATTTCTGCCCCAAACAGTCACCAGCTCTGGTCCGCCCATGGAGAAGGGGGTGCTCCTTTGAGTGCATGAGACCCTGTGAGTGACAAATCACCCCAAGGACTGGTTTTCAAACTGCCCCTAAGTGCCCACGGCTCTCTAGTGGATTCACAGGGACTCTGCAGGAACTATGAGCTTGAGAGAGTTCTCAGTTCCCATGCTGGATTGCAGTTGTCCTTTCAAAGCTGGTTTCAGCAGTCAGTATGGAAAAAAGCCAGTACCATGGGAGAAACGATGCCGAACAGCAAACGAAGGTAGTAGTGTCCAGTTGTTGAAAGTTCGAGAAGTGTAGTGCCCAGCGGGCGCTAAGTCATTAAGACATGAATGTATGTTAAGTTGTTTGACCTACTTCTAAATGGCAGGGTAGGCATCTCTCTTAATTTGAGGGGTGCCGCGAAAGGCACATTTGAGGGACTCTGGATCAGTGCTGGGAAAGGAGGGCTCAGCTGCAAGCCATCAGCCACCAGTGATCCCAGTAGCTGGGGAACACATGCTTCTGTCCTAAAGATGGACTCTGGTCACAACACATGGCATTCGTTATAAGGACAAAGAATCTCATGTCTCCTAACCTTCCTGCCAAACACATCTTGCAAGTCTACAGACACAAAGTCAAACGAGACACTGCTGCTTCTATTAATCAGCTAGAGCCAACTGGAACACTTAGGAAGGTGTGGTGACACACTGTGTATCTTCTGATCTCGTGGATGCTCTCCATCATGTGAACGTATGCAGACACGGAGTGGTGAGGAAACACGGAGATGTTTCGGGATGGAATCAGAAGGTATGATATGAGTACTGAAGTTCCTTACCCCAGCTTCGTGCTTTGGATCTCCACGCTGGATCTTGTTAGGATGGGAAGCTGAGGGCCAGGCCTCTTTTGCACTGACTGTAACCCCCCTTCCCTCAGCGGGGGTGTCTCTGAGTTCTGGGAAATGGGGTAAAGAGTCTCTGGTATGTTTGGAAAGCTCCCCAGAAGGTTGACTTCAGAATTATTTTTCTCCAGGGAATTTAGACAAAAAGAATAGCAAAAAGTCAGCAAAAACATACTCAACTTGATTTTGATAATTTTACTTTCATATCCTGACCATTTCAGGTTGGTAGATATTTAAAAACTTGCCATGTGAGTGATGGTGCTAATTGGTTTCCCAAATCCAGTTGCTTTTCCATTGTAAGAGTGAGTCAGAAAAGTGTCCACAGAGCCTGGAAAGGTTTGTTAAATATAAATCTCAAATTCTCCCCATTAATTTTATTTGTAACTCTGGGAGAAATATAGCGCTTAACCACCCAAAACATTTCATTTTTTCCCCTAGGTTTCCTAGTGTCATTTTTAAGCCTATTATGAACTTTTAATTCATTGTGGAGTTAAAAAAAAAAAACAACAACCAACTTTCTCAGGAAGGAGGACTCATTTGTCTACTTTGACTGCACATAATTAGGGTTTGAATGGAGCCCATTGTAACCTTTGAGAATCTCAAATCTTGTCTCTGTAAAGTTCAAAAGAGCTTGCTGGTTACCAGCTGGCATTTAAAGAGTAAAATCTTTTCTTAGTCATCATAATATTATGTAGGTTTTCCCGGATGGTGATGTGAATGCGAGGCTTTAAATATACCACGACGCAAAAGGGCTAGCTGGGTGAAAAGCCAAGAGTGAAATGCTTTCTTCAGATGATTTAGCAAATCTCCAGGAAGGATTTGTCTTAAGAACCAACCCATTGCGTCAGTCCTGCACAGCAGCAATCACGTTCTCAGAAACTAAACTGCCTCAAAAGGGAGAGAAAATGATTCTCCAGCTGACTTGACTCTGTAATCTGTTTACCCAGCAAATATTGGATGAGGTCCAGCACCTCTGGGGGTTTGGTGTGTGTGTGTGCACACGCGTGCGTGTGTGTACAGGTGTGCGCGTGTCTGGCTCAAATGGTTATGACAGGTGGTTTCATGACAAGCAGTTTAATCAGCCTGGAAGAGAACCTTCAAACCTCAGTGCTTTATGATACACCCCATGGTGTCCTTTGGTGGCAGAGTTTAACAACATTAATTCATTATTTATTCTCTCACACAGGTGGGCTAAGCAACAGTTTTATCATTTCAAAGTTTGTGTCTTTGTGTCTGAAATATTGACTATGTATTTTAATCATAGGTCACCACAGCCAGAGGAAATTTTAGTAGGTAAAGTGACTTAATATATTGTGAAAGCGGTTTAGATTGATCAATTCTAAGGATCTTCTTTTGATTAGAACATAACAAAATAAGAAAATAAATCTGTACTTCTGTTTCCCTGCTCTCCCTCATCTGCCTTCTGTATTTTGACCAAATTTCTCTTCATACTGTTCCTCTGATACCTTTTTTTCTTACCACCCCTCCTCCCAAAGACCTCGGGCAGAAGGAATCTAACATTTTTAGATTAAAAGTTGATAACGTATGTCAGCATCTGTTATCAGTAAATTTGTGTGTGCTAATTTCAGGCAAAGCGCATTGAAAAAAATAGTTTTACAAATACAAATCAATATTGTGACAAATCGATGTGGCAAAACATGTCTTTTCTATAGAGGAACCTGACTTTTCTTTTGTCTGGGACAATATAATTGAAAATTAGTATTCATTTTCTTAGGTATGTTTTTTTTTCCCCTCTGTTGATGTTCAGCTCCTTGAAATGATGCTTATTTGTCTTCATTATTTTTGAAATCCAGCTGATATTTTGACAACCAGTGTGAAGTTCAGAATCTGGCATGTGTAGAATCTAATCTCTACCATTTACTGTGTGACCTGGAGGCAATCAGTGCCCAATGGTCTCCTCATCTGTAAAATTGGCATTATGATAACTTCCCTCCTAGAGCTTGAGATCGTACATAAAGTACTATTGATTTGCCTCTAATTGCAGTTTTGTTCGTATGCCCTTTTATATATCTGATCTCTGTATGACATCTGGTTTTCATTTGTAGTTCTGAATTTTTTCTCACAGCACCATGCCCTTTTGTTTTAAAAAAAAAAAATTTTTTTAATGTTTATTTATTTTTGAGACAGAGACAGAGCATGAACAGGGGAGGGTCAGAGAGAGAGGGAGACACAGAATCGGAAGCAGGCTCCAGGCTCTGAGCCGTCAGCCCAGAGCCCGACGCGGGGCTCGAACTCACGGACCGCGAGATCGTGACCTGAGCTGAAGTCGGATGCTTAACCGACTGAGCCACCCAGGCGCCCTGTACCAAAACCATTCATTTTGTGAACAAAATAATTGTAAATCTCTGAGGGATTAGGGGCATGTGGCCAGAGAAATGGGCTGTGTGCAAGTTCTGATTTTACTTTTTGGAAGATGGGTGGATAGAGAGGTAAAATTCCCTTTGTGGTTTAATAGGTGATCAGTTTTTTGTTAGTGATTCATGGAAATTGAAAATAAAATGCCTGTTTTTTTTTTTTTTTAATAGGCAGGTTATAAAGCTTTCAATGCATAGCCATCTAATAACCCTTCACAAGTTTTTTTTTCAAATTCTTAAGTTGCTGGTACGGGGGTTTATACTGATTTGCCTCATAACAACGGAGTTATAATGGCGGTAAGTTTGTCCTCTGTTAAATTGAAAACTGACACGTAACAGATCAAAGGTCAAATATTTGGGTGGCTCTCTACCTACTTACCTGTCTATCATCTATCATCTGTCTATCATCTATCATCTGTCTATCATCTGTCTATCATCTGTCTATCATCTATCATCTATCTATCATCTATCATCTATCTATGTCTATATATCATCTATATCTATATCATCTATATCTATATCATCTATATCATCTATCTATATCATCTATCTGTATCTATATCATCTATCTATATCTGTATCATCTATCTATATCTGTATCATCTATCTATATATCATCTATCTATATCATCTATCTATATCATCTATCTATATCTATCATCTATCTATATCTATATCTATCATCTATATATCTATCATCTGTCTATCGCCTATCTATCTACTGCCTATCTATCTACCGCTTGTCTGTCGCCTATCTACCATCTATCTATCTGTCTATCTATCTATCTATATCGCCTATCTATCACCTATCTATCCTCTATCTATCTGAGTTGCTTCTGGGCCAGAAAGATTTGGTTTTGACTGATTGATTGAATTAACATAATAACCCATTTAAGTGTCCATCAGACTCCAGTGCATGAACATGTGACATTAAGGAGCCCCTCGTGACCAGTGTCAGTACAAGCATTCCAAGTTAGAGTAAGCTTTTCCTGGTGGATTTGAGTGTTTTTGAGCCATTAGTATGGCGCTATATAGATATTAGATGGCTGTATTCAATTACCTTAAGAGGATACTATTAAAGTTTTGATTTATCCATTTCCACTTGTTTTGGTCCCACACTACTGACTGAGCAGTGTTTTAAGTTATGCTACAGTTCCCTGTATAGGTCTGTGTACATGGAGAATCCAGGTAAATTTTGCATGATACAGTGCTTGGGACAGTTATTTATCACTGTTAGTTAATAAATCAATATTGGAAATATTGGTTCATTAGTTGGCAGGAATATATTCTTAGGGCAATATTTTAAAGACTGGTAAGTGGTTTGCCTCCCTCCCTCTCTAGGGCTGAGAACAGACTGAGGGTTGATGGGGGTAGGGGAGAGGGGAAAGTGGGTGATGGGCATGGAGGAGCGCACTTGTTGGGATGAGCACTGGGTGTTATATGGGAACCAATTTGACAATAAATTATATTTAAAAAATAAAAATAGAAATATTTGGGAATTAAAAAACAAATTTTATGCTCTAATTTCTGGATTATTCATTAAAATTTTCAAATGAAAACTGAAAAAAATAAAGACTGGTAAATGGATAGTGTATCTTCAGAGCTTTTTGTCAGGAAAGACAGGTTTTCAATTACTTATTCCTTTGATAAATCTATTCTGATGTCGGCTCTGTTCTCTGGCCAGTGTTCCTATAATGTCTGCTAGCCAAGCCTGTGCCTGCCTTCATTGTCCTTTAGCTTTTATTTTTAAATTTTCATCTCTGGGTGGCTCAGTCAGTTAAGCATCCAACTTTGGCTCAGGTCATGATCTTGTGGTTCATGAGTTAAAGCTCCACATTGGGCTCTTTGCTGACAGCTCAGAGCCTGGAGCCTGCTTCAGATTCTGTGTGTCCTTCTCTCTGCCCCTTCCCTGCTTACGCTCTGTCTCTGTCTCTGTCTCTCTCTCTCTCAAAATAAAAATTAAAAAAAAAAATAGAATAGCAGGGAGCTCTGATGTCCTGCTCAGAGTGCCTTCCAGCCACTTGTGCCCCCAAGATGCACTAGGAAAGTTATGTGTGCCTCTTGCCACACCCACACTCCTCTTCAGCCCTGCCATCGCTATCTATTGGGCATTAGCAACATTAATTTTTGGGGATCATTTCTGCAACCATCCCAGGTATCTACTTCCTTCACATGTAAGTTTCTTTAATTTTGAATACATCTGCATTATATCTAGAGGAAACTCCTTGAAGTGTCTGGTGTGAAAAATATTAGCAGATTATTCCTTATTTTAAAATACCCAGTTGTGGGTCATTTAAGTGGGTATCTGAATTAGGGAATGGATCTTTGTGTGTTTGAGGCTGTATATAACCTAGAGAATGAAATACCTTTTAAAGACAATCCACTAAATGGTCAATTCTGTGCAGCATGGTAGATACCAGTTCCTGTCACCAGTAGTGAGTGAGCATCTTCTATAAGAAAGATGCAGGGTTTAAATAAACCCAGCCCAATCCTGGGCTCCCTGCTGTGAGCCCTAGACCAGAAGAATCTGTAGAGCCCCAGTAGAACCTCCCTCACCCTACAGGAAGGGTGAGGAAGAGGAGGAGTGTCTCCTGAGTGGTCATGATGCTGTGTGGACCCCACATCTATGTGCACATTCATTTTGTACAGAGTGACTGATGCTTACAGAGTTGAGGTGTTATTCCCTGTTTTCCAAAAAGGAAGAAAAATCCATGCAAAAGGAATATGTGGAACTTCACTCAATTGTCCACCTGTACCTTGGTGCGTTTGTATTTATTTCAGGGGGCGGATGATGTTGGGAATAATAGCCTGATCTCTATGAGCTATAGTGATGAACTTGTAAGCTATTTGGAGAACATGAACATAATATAAATTTTATGTGGGTGGCAAATTGCTCCCAAGCTGGCTGACCCTTTGCAGTGAAGAAGAAACTTGTCAGCATTGTATTTTTGTCGTGGGTCACGCTGGTGATTAATGAATGCAGATCCCAAATGTAAAATGTGGAGGAATTAGTCCTCCATGGCCAGTTGATAACCAAGTCTACCACCATAGTAAACCTCAAGGGATGACTGTGGTTTCCCTCTTACCTTCACCGCAGTGCCCTCCACGCACGTATCTACGTGCTCTGATGAGAAACCCTTCTGAAATGACCTGGCTTTGTTTCAGAGAGACATTGGGGCAGAGATGGGCTCAGGCTGTAGTTGCTGTTGGCTCTCCCATAGGCGAAAGATCCCCAGTTTCCAATTAGCTAGAGCAGGTCGAGCCGAAACAGAAGATAGAATTTACGTGGCCTTGTAAAATCAAAAAAACATTCAGAATTCTAAGTGCTGTCGTAGAGGAAATGGAACATAATCTTTTCAGTTGTGCGGTTAAAGACTCGAACAACCTACTAGTCTGTACGAGGGGATGCTGCCTTTTCTTTGTAGGGGATCATCTGTAACTCCCCCACTCTGCAAAAATACCTGGGCTGGAAGATATTTTTGAGAAGATAGTAGTGAGGTCTTGGTATTTCATCATTTAGTACTGGATGAGAGAGTCCAACTGTGTCCAGTGTTCTATATTAGGTCAGAGTTGACCTTCCCAATAATATCTTTATTCCCACATCTGCGTGAACCTGTGAAATTGTGTGTGAAATGTGTGTTGGGGGTGGAGAGACTGTTAATATGAGGATGCTGCACAGAGTAACAGGAATACTCCCTCCATTTGGCAACTCCTCCTCCCTGCTATCAGCCAAAATGGAGTTCATTGGCTTGACAATACTTGCGATATGCCCTGATGCTTCGCAGAACAAATTAGGAGACTGTGTATTCTGACTCAGAGCTGTGCCACCGTTTCGTTCTCATTGCTGCTTAGCTCTGTCTTGCCCAGAAGAGGGTGTATGAGTGGGCGTCCATGCTTGGCGCCATCTTGCACTGGTTCATTCTGTACTGGGTTGCCAGGTTCCTCTTCCTACTGTTGTACCCTATGGCTGTCTCTCCCTTCTCAGGTTCCCTCTCTGTTTCCCCATTGCCTAGCGAATAAAGTTCCAGCATGATACTTCACTAAAGCATATGTGTGCCTGTCTCCCAACTCATTATATCTCACAGCTTGATTCCTTTTACCTGTCACGGCAGGCACAAAGCCTCCTCTCTGCTCCCCCAGCCAGAGCTCACTCGGCTCCTCACCAGCTCACCCGGCCTGTGCTGTGCCTCAGATCTCTACTCTGTGATCACATCTCTGTGTATCTTCTCCCTGTGGGCAAACTCCTCTTTATGCTGAAGCCGTTTTTTCAGATACTCTTTTGAGTCCTGGCCCTCATGAAAATTTACCTCTTTCCCAACAGTGCTGCATTCCCCTGTTTTCTCTTTGCCCTCCTTGCCCTGATTCAGTGAAGGAGAGATGTTTCCAATGCTTGCTCCCTGGCTGCGTGGGGTCCAGGACAGTCACCACTTATTAAAGAATGGATCTTTCATCTCTGGTCTCTGTGTGTGAATGTTTCTTGTACTAAATGAGTACTTATGAGTAATTACAGCTCTTTCTCTCCAGTACTTTCTGTCACACTCTACTTTTTGAAATTCTAACATAGCCATACCTCCTTTCCAGAAAACACTCTTATGGGCCGTGTAAAGGATTCTTGTAGGATGTTCTCCTGTGAAAATGCCTTAGGGCTGATGTCTAGGGGAGCCTTGTTTGGCTGTCCACATGGGCTGCATCTTCATTAGTATGGGAAATAAATCCTCTCATGCCTCTGATGCTTCTTAGTAGACGTTGCTGTCTCCACTTCTAGCCTACATCCTTGTTTTCATTTGGTGAATGGTGTCACAATAATATCCTGAATCTAGGCAACCTTCTCAGCTTCTGTATTCTCTGTTTTGTGAATTACTTTTTTTAAATGTTTATTTTTGGGGGAGAGAGAGCATGGGGGAGGGCCAGAGAGAGAGGGAGACACAGAATCCAAAGCACCCTGCAAGCTCTGAGCTGTCAACACAGAGTCCAGTGCGGGGCTTGAACCCACAAACTGTGAGATCATGACCTGAGCCAAAGTCCGATGCTTAACTGACTGAGCCACCCAGGCATCTCAGTTTTGTGAATTACTTTTATATCACTTCTTGAATATCCATGTTTAGTGACTTGCCCCTTTACATGTACTTCGTTATTCTTTTAGCTACTAAAATATTGGGTATTTTGTATCACTTAATAGCCTTCTACACAGGATTCAGTTGGAAAGAACAGTTCTCAATCTCCAAAGGCTCAGAGGAATTTGCAGAGGCAGAAATTTGGTCTAATTTTTTTTTCTTTTCTTAAAATAAGAAGGAAAAAAAAAACTAGTGCTCAATGGCCTCTTTTTATAAACACCTCATGAAACAGTGGTCACTCTCTGAATACTGCTGTCGATGTTACCACAGCATCCAAGACCACAGAACAGCATGCTCTTGGCTTGTTGGCTACCAGCCCTTAGAACAACCTAGCATAGTTTCCCTTCCTTTTTACCTGTTTCCTGCTAAAATTTAGTTGCAAATTGTGTAAATGTAGTCCAGTAACTCCCTCTCTTCTTATAAGAGACAGTAAACCAAATATAGCTCCCAGACCCCCCCACCCCCACCTATACCAGTTTTAATTACTTCTGTAAATGCATTATCAGAAGTTTTGTCACACGTGAGGTCTCTTTAACAAGGAGGAGAGGTTATCAGGGAGAGGATAGGATTTCTGTAGTTTTGTCCCATATGTATAACTTTGCATAGACCCTTCTAAATTACTGAAGTTGATATATGAGAGTTTATAAAACTTGACTCGGCACCATAATTTCCAAGGTAAAAATACTTCCCGTGTTTTTTAAGATGTCGTTTCTGTGCTGAACTTTATTTTGCTACTCTGACAGTCAGAAAACAAATGACCTATTTCCATCTCAATGTTCCTCCTTAGAGCAGTAGTATTCATCACCTAACATAAAGTCAGCTACTTCAAATAATACTAATGCCACCTTCCATATATATTGATTATGGATTTTTAGTTTTCAAATCTAGAGTGAAGCATTTTATAAAGGATTACCCCTTTTTTAAGCAAATCTTGCCTTCTATGAGAACATCAGTTTATCTGAACAGACTTTCAGTCTTGGCAAACACTTCTGATGTTTTAAGAACTCTCAGGTTGGCCAAGACTAATACTATCCATGTGCACGTGGTTTGCACCAACATCATTCACTTGGTGATTTAATGCTCTTTGGAGGTTATTTAGAGAGGGTTTCACTCTTGAGATTGTCTGTTGTAGAGAATCTAATATGTTTGTCACAAGAAAATGGAATAGTCTGCGGTTAAGATTGAGTAAGGTACAGTGGAGAAAGCTCTGTGAGTCTTTCAAATATTTTTCTTTTTTTTAATGTTTATTCTGAGAGAGAGAGAGGAACACAAACTACTAGGGGAGAGGGGCAGAGAGGGAGAGAGAATTCCAAGTGGGCTCCACACTGTCAGTGCAGAGCCCGATGTGGGGTTCATTCCCACAACATTGAGATCATGACCTGAGCCGAAATCAAGAGTTAGATGCTTAACCAGCTGAGCCACTGAGGAGCCCCTCAAAGGGAAAACTGCTTTATAAACAAAAAAATGCTAAATGGAAGTTCACAATACTTTTAGTGACATGTTTATGGAGATAGTTTTAACACATTAAAGTAAAAATACCTCATCATGTACAAGGGACGATAACTTAATTGGAGAAGATTTGCTCAGGTAGTGATTTTCTTTCTCCCCCCCCCCCCCTTTTTTTTTTTTAAACTATTTGATGTTTATTTTTGAGAGACAGAGTGCAAGCTGGGGAGGGGCAGAGAGAGAGAGGGAGACACAGAATCGGAAGTAGGCTCCAGACTCTCGGCTGTCGACACAGAGCCCAACATGGGGGCCCAAGCTCACGGGACTGCAAGATCATGACCTGAGCCGAAGTCAGATGCTCAGCTGACTGAGCCACCTAGGCGACCCTTTTCTTTTCCTTTTTTAAATAGAGTATTATCTATTGGGGTCTTTCTGATTCCCTTTGTCCCCCAAATATAAATAAAAGACTTGATTTCTAAGTATTCCTAGTAGAGTCAGTGACCAGCATCAGCCCTTAGCAGTGTGCTGTCTCTGTGAAGATGCCTGGAGATAGTGAGATGTGCCATGTTAAGTCAGCATTTAGCCTGTGGAAGAAGTTCCCAGATGTGGGCTGAAATCACTTGGGGAGGTTTAAATATACGGATGCCCAGTTTCCAACATCAGAGTTCTTATATAGTTTATCATAGAATGGGGCCCAAGGATAAGTATTTCTTAAGAGTTTTCCAAATAATGCTAGCAGATCCAAGGTTGAGAACTACTTATATCAAGAATCGTTCAAGTACCTAGATTCTTCAAAAAGATCGTGAAACCTTTTCATGTGAGTAATTTCTATAGGTATAGAAAGGGACTCTTACTGGAAAGGAATTCATTTTAGATTGAGGAATGATTTAGTGAGAATACCAACAAAAAATCTTGGTCTTGGTCAGATCTGGAAACAAATAGAAAAAGATAAGGAATACATGAAGCTATATCAAAGTATATTATGCTTATGTATACTTTTTGTTGAGATAATTACACTGAGTGTAGAAATTATATATATGAACCAGTTACAGACTCAGAGGGCATATGTGGCAGTTATTAAACTAATAGCAAATACTTATTTTTTAAAACCCACAGGTTGTAAAACTGTTTTTTAAACTTAATTTTAAAAATTGCTGCTTTTGTGGAAACCTGGGTGGCTCAGTCGGTTAAGCCTCCAGCTGCAGCTGAGGTCATGATCTCGCAATTCATGAGTTTGAGCCCCGTGTCAGGTTTTGTGCTGACAGATTGGAGCCTGGAACCTACTTCGGATTCTGTGTGTCCCTCTCTCTCTCTCTGCTCCTCCTCTGCTTGTGTGTGTGCGCATGCTCTCTCTCTCTCTCTCAAAAATAAACATTTTTTAAAAATTGCTGCTTTTGGAGCACCTGGGTGGCTCAGTCAGTTGAGTGTACTACTCTTGATTATGGCTCAGGTTGTGATCTTGTGGTTCCTCGGATCGAGCCCCGAGGTGGGCTCTGTGCTGACAGTGTGGAACCTGCTTGGGATTCTCTCTCTCTGTGTTCCTCTCTCACTCATGTGCATACTCTCTCTCACAAAATAAAGTTAAAAAATTGCTACTCTTGCTGACAGGGATTTACTTTGCACACGAATGTCAAAAATATCTCCTTCCAGGGCACCTGGGTGGGTCAGTCGGTTGGGCGTCCAATTTTGGCTCAGGTCATGATCTCACAGTTTGTGGGTTCAAGCCCCATGTCGGGCTCTGTGCTGACAGCTCAGAGCCTGGAACCTGCTTCGGATTCTGTGTCTCCCTTTCTTTCTTCCCCTCCCCTATTCAGGTTCTGTCTTTCTTTCTCAAAAATAAATAAACATTAAAAAAATATAAAAATATCACCTTCTGTTGCCACCTCCAACACTATTCCATCTAAACTCCCAATTCATGCAGTGAGTTGGAGGTATATTACATCCTGAAAATTTCAGTGATCTGTAGTATTTATCTCTGGTAAAGAAACCACATCTATTTTTGATTTAGCATTAAAGAAAAATCTGGGAAAAATTATTTAACAATTTAATGTGTATTTTCTATAAGTAAATCCTTTCTTGATCTGAGTTATATACTCTATAGTATAGTTGTTTTAATCATTTTGCCTTCATTGACCTAGAGTGCATTTTTCCTTTTTGTTGCCCTTTTGACTTGTGATTTTAAAACAGACTCCTTCTGGTTGGCTTTGAGATACTTGTTAGCACCTAAATGATAGTCTCACTACATGGCAACACTCATTTCTGGTGTTTTTTTAAGCTTATGCAGTCATACAGTATTGTATAATTGTAAGACTTTAGCTTCCGTGGCCTACAAACCCAAACTGTAGCGGGACAGGTGTGCAGATGTGTGACAGTGATGAGAGGCTCATTGTTAGGTTCATGGATGAGGAAAAGGCCTGTGGGTTTCCCCAGCCCATTCTGTGAAGGCCAAACACCTTTCCCTAGGTCTTCCTAGGAGAATGATAACATTTGTTATAGGACACTCTGTAGCACAGGGAAGATACCCATATAATATGTAGTACATATATTACATATATACCATATAACTATAATATTGCTTAGAAGTAGTAACTGGTTTTAGATGAAGCTTCAAGTTAATTTGATTTCTAGGGTCCTATGAATCTGTAAATAAAATTAAATTTATTCTTAGGGATAATCAATCTGAGTGAACCTTCTGGGGAGCATTTACTTTGCTATTATATGAGATGAAAGGGAAGAAAAGATCAAGTTGATTGATCAATTACAGTTACTTAGTGATTTGGGGTAAACCGTTTGATCCAGAGCACAGAATGGTAAAGAAACTGTTTCACGTCATGTTAAACTTCTTATTGAAAAAAACTTCCTTGGTAAGACCCAGCAAAAGTGTTCCACTTGGAGAAAAGTTAACCCACAGAGGACTGGGGGAATCCATAGATCTATTTGCTCACCCATGTACCTGACAATGAGGCAGTCAACATTGTCTGGTTTCACATCTGTTTACCTGTAGTTTGGAGTTTGCAAGCCATAGATGTGAAAGTCTGGTGATGATGTAGTTAATAAGTTTTATATGACACTACAAATTATAACATTAGAAATGGAAACATTAGAAATAAACCATGATGAGCACTAGGTGATATAGGGAATTGTTGAATCATTATATTGTAAACCTGTAACTAATATAGTGCTGTATGTTAACTATACTGGCACTAAAATAAAGTTTAAAATAGACTTAGAAAGGGGCACCTGGGTGGCTCAGTTGGTTAATTGTTTGACTTCAGCTCAGGTCATGATCTCGCAACTCATGAGTTAGAGTCCTGTGTCAGGCTCTGTGCTGACAGCTTGGAGCCTGGAGCCTGTTTCTCGCTCTCGCTCTTGCTCTCGCTCTTGCTCTCGCTCTTGCTCTCGCTCTCGCTCTCGCTCTCGCTCTCGCTCTCGCTCTCGCTCTC
>NC_064811.1:154798543-154813417 GCF_023721935.1 Panthera uncia
CTCTCGCTCTCGCTCTCGCTCTCGCTCTCGCTCTCGCTCTCGCTCTCTTTCTCTGCCCCTCCCTTGCTCTCTCTCAAAAATGAATAAACTTTAAAAAATAAAAAAAAAAAGATTTGGAAACAAATTAAAAAATAAAATTTAGACCAGCACTCAAAAAAAAAAAAAAATGAACAATTTAGCGAGCATATCATTTCTAAGGAAGCAATTCAAAATAATAACTGTTCATGGGGCCCCAAGTTTTATATAAAGATGAAAAAGCTGTTTGGGAGTATGAATTACTGTAGCCTTCTTTTAAATCTGTCTTGACAACTGTTAAAAGGCATTATCATCAAAAATAGGGCTGTGTTTCACTCTGTCAAATATAACCAACATATGGGACTTTAAGAAAGTGTGACTAGAAGGTGTTTCAAAGCAATTGGAAGAAATAACCAAAGATCAGCTCTTCTCACTACTGTTGGGGAGAGGCTTTAGAATAAAACCCCTAAACCAATGCCCAGTACCCTAAGTGAAAATTCAGTTGTTCAGAATTATCATTAGTAAGCTAAGAGAAAATAGAATGTAGGAATTTGAAATCACTTCTGTATTGTATGAGTCAGCCAACCAACTAGTCTAGAAGTAAGTACCATCAAGATAACGTCTGTACAAGTTCACAGGGCAGTTATGACCCACCATGTACAGGGGCCTTTGGAACTGCTTGTGGCTGAACAGGCCACTTCTGAAGTGGGAAAGCATTGAACTGGAAAACTCAAGACTTGATTCTGGACCCAACTTGCCCTGTCTCTACAGTTGGCTCTTAGATAATTGGGGTACTTCTGGGCTCTGCTTCTTTATGCTTAAATGGAGTGTATTCTGTGACCTTTTTTTTTTTTTTTTTTTAAATTTTTTTTTTTTTAACATTTATTTATTTTTGAGACAGAGAGAGACAGAGCATGAATGGGGGAGGGTCGGAGAGAGAGGGAGACACAGAATCTGAAACAGGCTCCAGGCTCTGAGCTGTCAGCACAGAGCCTGACGCGGGGCTCGAACTCACGGACCGCGAGATCATGACCTGAGCCGAAGTCGGATGCTTAACCGACCGAGCCACCCAGGCGCCCCTATTCTGTGACCTTTAAGGCCATTCCATGTCTGAGATGCCTTAATACTAAATTCGGTTTCTTCCATTTCTACCTCTTGCATTGTTGAACTTCAGCTACTATGTAAATAGTAGCTTGTAAATATCAGCTAATATAAATGCTAAATATTGTATATTAAATATTCAGTATAATCTTTATCCTATGAATATTATATATTAAATATTAGCTTGTTAAATATTAAATACATTAGAAGTATATAATCTTAAATAATATAAACATAATTATATATTAAATAGTAATATAATATATACTTATAATATTATAAATAGTTACATTTTTATATATATAAAATTTTAAAAATCAGTGCCCGGTCAAACTTGAAACTGAATTTCATCTTTAGAGGAAATGATGTCTCTCTGAGCTACATCCGTATCTGGTTAGTTGAGGTTCAGTAATGCAAAAGGTATATGTTTAATGTATTAAATATAAATATTATTTATATAGCAATGTATAACTAGTATTTATACTGTATCTTACACTATATTATACTGTATATTATAGATAGTATAATATATACAGTATATATAGTGTATATATTATATACTATACATTATACTGTTATACTATATCATGGAATATAAAAATGTGTACTATAATATATAATAAATATATTATAATTATATAATACGTAAAGTATAATTATATCATTAAAGGCATAAATCAAATAATATATATTTTATATAATAATGCTCCATGTAATGAACCAAATTGATTCTTCATATACTTACCTGAAATGTTTGCTGTTAGTTATGAGAAGATAGGTGTAACAGTGTCAAAAAGGATACGTTTTTCCCTTAGGCATTCACCCACTGTTTTTTTCTAGTTCTTGAGACCACCAGTTGTCTTTCCCCATTTTGATAACCTAACTAAAGTTAGGCTGTTTTCTAAGTGGAGAGATTCATAGGTGGAAGCTGGCCATTTTCTTGGGAAATTTTGGAAAGTCAGAATAGCTGGAAGGAGTTTTAACAATTTGCAAACTCCAAATCCCTTTGTGATTGATACGGTTCAGTTTTTTTCTTATTCTTTTCTTGATTTGTTATATTTCCTCTCTTCACTAGTTTCCCATTTTTGAGGGGGATCTAAAGTGTCCGAATTCCATGCAGTGCATTTAAAAAGAATTTGTTCTGCATCTCTAATTACCTTTATTATGTTAGGATTTTACTCATTTTGCCAAATTGCCTTGCTACAAAGCCCATTAGAGATTTTAAAGACCAGGATTAGTGCATGCTGCATATTCAGAACTTAATTTATTAATTAATTTCTAGGGAAATTTTTTGTTCTAATTATTATAGCATTGCAATATAGGACATGGTAAAAGTTTCCAGAGATGGTTAAAGCAACTTGAATTTATTTGAAAACAAACTAATTGGTTATATTCAAGGGTCAAAAA
Organism: Panthera uncia; assembly: GCF_023721935.1. NCBI lineage: Eukaryota > Metazoa > Chordata > Mammalia > Carnivora > Felidae > Panthera > Panthera uncia. Next base: position 154,801,067 of record NC_064811.1, read on the forward strand.
TATCATACCAGTCCCTCATACCACATAGTGTCTATTGTGTGATACTCACATTTAAAAAAAAATTTTAATGTTTATTTTTGAGAGAGAAAAAGAGTGTATGCCCAGGAGGGGCAGAGAGAGGGAGACAGAGGATCCAAGTAGGCTCTGCGCTGTCAGCACAGAGCCTGATGTGGGGCTCAAACCCACGAACCATGAAATCATGACCTGAGCCGAAGTCGGACACTTAACTGACTGAGCCACCCAGGCACCCCAGTAATACTCATATTTTTAAGTTGAAGGGCATTCAGCAAATACCGTCATGCCAGTCTGTGATTTTCACAGTCAGCCATGTAATAGCATTGGTATTGGTGGATTCCTTAGAGTTGAAACTCCTACATATGAAATTAGTTGAGTTAAAGACACTTGTAAAAGCAATTTTGTAAGTTGTGGGAGAAACCGATGTTTAAGCAGTGAACATCGGTGGGAAGCTTATGTTTGTCTCCATTCATTTGAATCAACACGATTGACCCCAGGCAAAATAGTACTCTGTGTGACCATTTTTTGATGCCTCTCAAAGAGTAAATGTTTTGCATCTCTCACTTTCCTTCTCTACTTAGAAAAATTTCTCATAACTAGTTCTACAGATACTCCTTGACTGATTTAAGAAAACAATTTATTCTAAATTGTGGCTTAATCAGCTTTCTCATTTTTCAATAAATAAACATCTAGATATCAGTAAAATAGTTTGATAGGAGGGTGGAGGTGTTTCTGAAATGTTGTGTCCATTTTCTTGGACCTTCATTTCTAGTGATAAGAGTGGCAGAGGGTGGAAGGATTTATATAATGGAGTCACATCCCTTTAGGAGATTGTTCTCCTAAATAAGTTGGCTGAGGCCACACTGGGCAGTTGAAGAGCCAGAGGGAGCTGGAGTTCACTCCAGCAGTTCCCACTAGGGCATAGGCCCAGCCTGTCCTCCAGTGGACCTTATCTTAACTTCCTTCATCACTACTTTGGAGGATTATTGATGAAACTGCATAGAAAAGTTTCAGGCCTTTCCATATTAGCATTTATTAGGTGCTAGCTGTGACAGGTGTGAACTGTGTTTTCTAAACTCTTCTCTATGATCTTTTTTTTTTTTTTTTTTATTTTAGTAAGTTGAACAAGGTGCAGTATCTACACTCAGCAAGGTAGTAAGAATACTAAGACCCCAGACTTGTTTAAATTTGGCAGAATCCCTTGACTTCCATTGGGTGGGTTAAGAACTGGGGACATCGTTGGTGGTGACAGCTGAGGGTAGGAGCCTGGTCTTTGGCCAGTGGCATTCTCCCTTAGCTTTACAGTCAGCACTGGCGTTCTTTGTGGTCAGTCTCAGAGATGCTACTCCTGGGCTGCTCTCCTTGGGGTGAGACCATAGGCTTAGCCACAGGGGCCTCTTTTGCTGCTCTGGAAGGTCACCTCTAGGCAACAATATCTGCTAACTCTCTAGAGCCTTTTCCCACTGATTTGAGCTCTGCATACAAACAGGATCCAGGACTGTTACAGAAACACCTTCCCTGGATCCTTCCTAGTCCCAGAAAAGCTGGTCTTTTCTCCCCAGTTGAGCCATTCTTGCCTTCTTCCACCCTTGGACATTACCATCCAGTCTCACCCCTAAACTTTGGCTCCATGGCCTCCTTGAATGCGTTTTTTTTAATCTTTTTTTTTCTTTTTTAATGTTTGTTTATTTTTGAGAGAGAGGGAGAGAGAGAATCCAAGCAGGCTTCACCCAGCCAGAGCAGAGCCCCATATAGGGGTCAAACCCATAAACCTGTGAGATCATGACCTGAGCTGAAATCAAGATTTGGACGCCCACATGACTGAGCCACCCAGGTGCCCCTGAGTGTGTATTTTAAAAAACAACTGTTTTAATTCTCACTTGGGAAAAGAGAAGTCCACTTCTCAGTTCCAAGGGCTTAGGTGGTCTTTTGAGAATGTGTGTTGGAGGTGGGGTTGGAGATGGGAATGGAGTACTCCTATGGCACCAGAACAAAACACAAATTAAAATCTTAGTCAATTATAGTCTTCCCTAATTCTTTGTTAGAATGAAGAATAATTACTTAGACTTTTATATTTTTGATTGCCCTACTTTCTTTGGATATTACCAGGTGGAGGAAAGGAGGGAAGCTGATGAGCAAATGTGTGTTGAATAGGTTTCAGACGCGTGCATTCAGTGGCCCCAAGGGTTGCTTTAAGAAAATAAAACAAAGAATGGGGTGCCTGGGTGGCTTAGTCGGTTGAGCGTCTGACTTTGGCTCAGGTCATGATCTCGCAGTTCGTGAGTTTGAGCCCCGCATCGGGCTCTGTGCTGACAGCTCAGAGCCTGGAGCCTGCTTCAGATTCTGTGTCTCCCTCTCTCTCTGCCTTTCCTTTGCTCTCTCTCTCTCTCTCTCTGCCTCTCTCTTTCTCTCTCTCTCTCAAGAATAAATAAACATTAAAAAAAATAAAGTGAAGAAAATAGTGCAAATATCCAAATACTGTCAGGAAAATTCTTGGAAGGACATGTATCCGGCAGTTCTGGATATAAGCATTGGTGTTGGCTCCTTCAGAGAATGATTATCAAGAGAAGGGACACTTGAACATTAATAAAACTCTTAGACTAGAAGACATGTGAGAAAGTTATGTATGCTTTTGAGTAAGAAGCTGTGTTCTTTTCATGTCTTATTCATGTTTATCCATTTGAAAATTTGTATGCCGTATTGAGCTTCAGAGTTGAGTAAGATAACATCCCCAACGGTTGAAGACTGAACCCTTGTACAAAGAAGTCAGATTTGCTGGGAGCCAACCACAACACAGTGGGTTCAGTACAGTCAAGATGGTGTGAATGAAGCATTTCTGGAACGTTGAGGAATAGGTACAATGCAAACCTGTTCTGGGGGAGCAGGACTGACCTTTGATCTTGTAGGGTGAATGGGTGTGAAGTATATCAGATAAATAGTAATAGATGGAGATGTGGAACTCCAATAAAAGGAAGAGTGTGAGCAAAGCAAATAAAATTATGAACTGATTATGGAATTTTTGAGGAATGGCAGGTCCCTGGTAGAGTGAGTGTCAGGAAAAAGTTGCTGAAGATGAGGCTAGCCTCAGATCTAGAGTCTTGTAGGAACTTTTAAAAGCATGAATGCTTCATTTCACAGACACTAGCAAGTTATCAGTTATTTATTATTATTATTATTTATGTTTATTTATTTTTGACAGAGACAGAGCATGAGCGGGGGAGGGGCAGAGAGAGAGGGAGACACAGAATCTGAAACAGGCTCCAGGCTCTGAGCTGTCAGCACAGAGCCCTACGCGGGACTCGAACTCACCGTGAGATCATGACCTGAGCTGAAGTTGGACGCTCAATTGACTGAGCCACCCAGGCACCCCAGTCAGTTATTTTTAAGCTGGAGAGTGATATGTTCAGATTTCTGTGTCAGTACTTTCTTCTTTTTTTTCTTCCTCCCTTTTTTCTTTCTAGGTGATTCAGGTGCCTTGTAGAGAATGTAGGAGAACAAAAATTAAAAACAAAAAACATACATGGAGCCTGGCACTGTCATACATTGCTGGTAGGAATGCAAACTAGTACAGCTCTACTGAGGGAAAAGTTGGCAATGTATAACAAAACTACATATGCATTTACAATCCCACTTCTAGGAATTTATGCTAAGGATCCACCTCCGACAATCTGAATAAGATTATTTATTGCAGTATTGTTTGTAAGTGCCAAATGCTAGAAACAACCTAAATTTATACACATGGGAGAATGATTGAATAAGGTATATCTACACAATGAAGTACTACACACCTATAAAAAGTGAGAGGGATTTCTGTGAACTGATTGCTATTGAGTTGTTTCCAGAGTATGTATACTGTTAGGTGAAGTACAAATAAATATCTATATGCTACGTTTTATGTAAGAAAAACAGTGTTTGAAAATATGCACGTAACTGCTAATTTGTACTAAAGAAATTGAGGAAGCATAAATCAAACTAATGAGATCAGTATTAGGAGGGGGATGAGGAAAGACTAGAAGGAAGAAGGGAGCAGGAATAAGGTGGTAGAGTTGAGGAGAGAGCAATACTTCTCTGATTACATACATGAGTGTTGTACTGCCTTTTAGAACCAGAATAATGTTTTATATGTTTAAAAAGATAATTAGTTAAAATTTACTGGGATGTGAGTGGAAGCCAAAGGGAATACAAGCAATATAAAAGCTCCTAACTGTATCATAAATGAGTTAAATAACCATCTGAAGGAAGAAGAACTAACCTAAGTAACTTTGGAGAATAGCATTTTGACTATTTACTGTAAGACCAAAGGTAAAAAAGTCTTCTCAAATGCCATATTTTACTTAGTAAATTTGTTTCCCACAGAGGTATAGGTTAGCAATTGTGTAACTGCATTGGGTATTTCAGGATTGAACAAATGGGTAAATATTTTTTAGATAATCATCGGATTTTTCACTATTGGAAAATAATTTACGAATAAGGAGAGGATGAGGTATAGAATAATTGGTCTTTAATATACAGACAGATATCTACAGAAGTATAGGGGTGTGTGTGCTTGTGTGTACATATACCCAACTTACTCTCTAACTTCGTGTAAGGGGGACCAGAGGCAGTGACAACCCAGTAGCAATGAGCACACCTGACAGCCAGATCCTGGTTTCTAAATACCATTCTCTAATAAAAAAGGAACAACACTTCCTTGGAAAACTGATTCCAGAACTGTAGCAGAGACAATATGAGTCAGAGTTATTTTGTAGTGCCAGGAACTGTTTAAAAAAACCATCGTGGGAATATTTTGAAAGGACACAGAAGCCAACCTGAAAGAACTCTCAAGGGCCAAAGCTGGAACAAGTTGGGCAAATAAATGAATAATTAAGACAGTTTACATTATAACCCATAGGATAAATGTCCATAAGTCCATACTGATACAAATATTTGAAAAAGCAAATAAATGGGGGAGGAGGGACTATATTCTTTAGAGAATTCCATTTGATGAATGTAGAATGAGGGAAATAGAAAATCACCACTGGACATACAGCCCTATAACAAGTATTACAGGCCAGATCCAATGATGGAGGCTAAGATTTATGAGTGAAAATTTGAATAGAAACAGGATATTTGCAAAGTCACAAGGTATCTCCTCCAAAGTATTCACTAAATTACAGAGAAAAGCATAGAAAACTTTGGAGAAATCCTGAAGGTATCACTTCCATGAAGTGATCAAAGTTAGTATCAGCAATAATAAGACATTAGCATTGTGTCCTTCATATGATGCACTGAGAGGGACCAACCATCATTTTTGTGGTTTTCTTGCTAAAAAATACATAGCCTCAAATCTAATTTTGAGAAAACATCAGGGAAACATTGAGGGACATTCACAAAGTCACTGACCAATTTTTTTTTTCTCCAAAAGTGTCAAGGTTGTGAACTATAAGGGAAGCCTGAGAACGGCTATAAACTGAAGGAGAATAAGGAGCCATGACAGCTCAGTACAATGTGGGATCCTGGATTGGATCCTGTAACAGAAAAAAGACACTCATGGGAAACTGCTGGAATTTCAGTAAGATCTGTAGTTTCAGTAAATTGCATTGTACCAACATTAATTCCCTTGGTTTCATAATTATATAATGATGTTATAAGCTATTAACATTAGAGGAAGATGAGCAAAGTGTGTAAAGGAATTCTTGGTACGACGTGAGCCTAAAATTACCAGAGACCTAGTGGGAGAGAGACAGATAAGGAGGCTGGGACATGATCTGAAAATTTCGGCAACGGTTGAAGAGCGATGGGTTTGAGAAACATAAAATTTTGTGCCGGATGAAATGGAGTGAGAGATAGTGGAGGCTGAGAGGAGGGGGAAAGGGTAGAATTTGACTCTTGTTAATCCAGTTTGGATAAATTCCGCAGCTAACCCTTCTCCTTGAAATATTTATTTAGCATTGAGCGGCTCAGTGGTGCCATTGGGTTTTGAGGAATGAGAGAAACTCCAAATCTCCAAATGGAGATGGGCCAGGAGCCAAATCTAGAAAATCCTTCCATGGGAGAAATTCAGTCTCTCCACTCTTCCTTCCCTTAGGGTTCTGGATGTTTTCTGCATAATAAAAAAGGAAAGCTACACCAAATGCAACTCAAGTGCCCTGCAACAAAATGACCTTATTACCAAATGGAAGAATTGCATGTCTCTTTACATATTTTTTTTTTTTCCTCTGATGCTGTGCAATATCAGGACTTTCAGGATTTTCAGAAGCTTCTTTAAAGAACCTTCTTTCCAGGACCAGGGTGTGTGTGTGTGTGTGTGTGCGTGCACGCACGCATGTACGCACAAGGTAGAACAAAGAGCAAGAATTTTGAAGGGATACTATATGAAGGCAGGATAAAAGATGAGATTTTAAAAAATTCTTTGGAGAACACATATTAAGCATTAATGAAGATCTTGTATTTGTAAAGTATTAAAAAATACTAATGATTGAGGAAATTTAGACATTTAGGATTTTAAGGTATTAAATGTTCACGATAAATAGGCCGTCCTCTGTACTGGGTAGTAAAATTAATAGAAATTACCATTTATTGAGTGGCATGCCAGACACCAGGGAATATTTTTAAATATGTGCATTTTAATTTTTGTAAAAACCCTACAGTGTAGTTATTTGACAGGTGAACAATCTAATATTTGGAGCAGCTTTGCCCAAAAGAAACATAATGCAAGTCATAAATGGAAGCCATATATGTAATTTTTAAATTTTTTTCAAGATTTTACTTTTAAGTAATTGCTTCACCGAATGTGGGCTCCAACTCACAACACCGAAGTCAAGAGTTTCCACCAACTGGTGCCCCTGTGTTTTAACTTTTAGTAGCCACATTTAAAAACCTAAAAAGAAAACAAGTGAAATTAATTTTCGTAATATGTATGATTTAACTCAGTTCATCCAAAATACTTCAATATGTAATCATACAAACATTACTAATGAGATATTTTACATTTTTGTAGTATATTTTTAAATTGGAACCTATTTATACATAGAAGACATCTCGGTTCAGATGCACAATTTTCATTGGAAATACTTGATCTATATTTAGATTTTATAAGATATTTAGATTTTATAAAATGTACAGTTGAAACATTTACATACTCAAGTTGTTCCAACATGCTTAAAGTTGTTGCAATAATTGAATAAAGTTGTCTGGTTTTAAATTTAGATTTTAATCAATGAAAATGAAATAAAACTTAAAATTCAGCTCTATTGTCACACTTGCCACGTTTGACGTGCACAGTAGCAACGTGTGGCTAATGGCTATCATGTGGGACAGGACAAGTTTAGAGAATGACAATTAATTCCCCAAGACTTCCGAGTTCATCGGTGCTGGAAGTGACATTTAGTCTGAATTAACATAACTCAAAATTTCATGGTCTTTACTCTAACTTCTTGCATGAAAATATGGTTGCTTAGCAGAAGTTGGGTAGTCATGAGAGCTCACTTAGTCAAATGCATGCTCCCCTCTGCTTTTTGATAACTGTACTTTGGCTGATGGGCTGGATGCCTACAATTGATTGTCCACTGTGGGGCAGCTTGTTTATAAGCATGAACAGGCAGGCCTTCAGAGAGAAGCAAGCAAACACACTTCACAGGCAGAAATGCTAATGTATTTCTTAGTTAATCTCCGTTATTGCCACAGTGAAAGGAGAACAAAAATGCAAAGGGTTAGCTGAAACCATTTCACTGGGGAGGCTGGTTCTCTTTTACCATGGTTTTCTAGTTGTACTTCATTAAGAGTCTGAGTTGATTGTCCTTGTCATACTGCTTTTAATTTTGTATATTTGGGGGCTTTTTCATGTTACAAAACAAAGGCTATTAGATTCCTCTTCTCGAGGGACTCACATTGATCTCCCCAGCGAGGAGTTGTGGCTTCTAAAACAAGGGAAATCTAGACAGACTCCTTTAATTGGCAGAGAAAATTGCCAAGGACTTGATTTTTCCCCCCACTCAGCATCATTAGAGAATCATTTTGAGGTTTCCTATGTTTCACTATTAATAATATTTTTTTAAAACCCTGCAAATGCACTGGTTTCATTTCTGGATGCTGGTCTATTACAGACATGGGTCCTAGGATAGACACTTGCTTGTTAGTGATTTGCATTTTGACAACAGGTTTTCCTTAGGGGGAAAAATGTGCTGGGCAGTGAAAGCATGAAACCCTGTTTCTTGACTGTGGCCATTCTTCAGATGGTGGATAATTGTTTTTGTACAAAGAGAAGGAGAAGCGTAAAAGAAGAGAAATTGAATGACATGCAGGCGACTTTAATTTCATAATAACTTAATCTACGTCAGACAAAATAAAATGAATCACAACCTAAAAGGAAATGACTTTCTAATGAAAATTATTCAGGCATGTCATTTACACTGTGTGTGTGTGTGTGTGTGTGTGTGTGTGTGTGTGTGTGTGTATTCCTATTTCAAACAGAAAAGCCATTAAACAGGACAAAAAAAAAGTTAATATTAAAGCCTGTAGTAATTTTGTAAGCCAGGGTTTTGTTTTTCTCTTTAGTTTTCTATATGAAATGTTGGATGCAAATTATATGGGATAAAATAATTGTTCTCTCCCTGAACTATAGTCACAGGGTGACCTATTGGGTTTGCTCTATTTACTGCGTCTGCAGCATAATTATGAAGACTTAGCTATTCTCCCAAATAGTTACAGATGTGGGAGAAAAATAAATTACTTTTGCATGCTAGCCCTGGAAGTCATGCTGTTGTAATATAATGTAATCGGCCATGAACAAAAGGAAGTTATTATATTCATTTATATTAGTTTGAAAGCCAAAGAGATGTATTATATTATTTTAGGCTGAAGAATTGAAGCAGTGCCATTGATGATTTTCCCCTCCTGATCATCCAGCTTGACTCTCAAGGTCATCTTCACGACCTGTGGTAATTTCAGCCTTTCATGTTACTTAAGATAGAAGCAAATCATGATAGCTGTCATGACATATTTGAAGACTTCTGAGAGGGGTTATATTTGTTCTGTATGACTTCAGGTGGGAGAAACTGGATCAATGGCTAAAAGTGACAACAGGACAGAGTTTAATTAATTGAGTGTAAGGAAGACCTGATCGTGGTCAGAACTATCTAAAGGTAGAATTGAATTCCTTGAGAGCTGCGAGTTCCCAGTTTCTTAATGTCCTTGAAGGTCTTTTCCTTTAAGGCTAGAGATTCTCCAGAAGTAGATAATCAGACAGGTGGATTTAGAAACAGCAATAAAAAAGCATCTAAAGTCCTTTTACTTCCAACCCCAAAACCCATGGAATCAGACCTCTAGAGGGAGCCTGGGTTTGTAGCAAAAGATCATAGGATTGTGAATGAGCCACTTGGATATCATGACTTTGGGAAGATTGCTCCTACCTCTGTCTTCCTATATGTATATGAATCAAATATTTAGAAGATGTAAGTAGGAGGAATTTTAATATATAAATATATAAATTTTAATATATATTTAAAAATGTAAATATATTTAAAAAGAGGGTAATGATACTTTTTTCCTTCACATGAAGAAATACAATTAGCGTGGCTTTCTGTGATATATATAGATCTATTTGCTAAATTTTAAATAAACAGCACTTTAACAAAGATAGTGAAGTGTTTCACGCTTCACCTGAAATGGCAAAAGAATAATAGGAAGTTCATTTGAACTGCACAGGGGAGCATGTAAATGATGCAAGGTAGGCAAAAAATAGTTATGAACTTTGAAAGAGGTGGCAGATTTTTTCCATTTAAAAGAAAATTTATTTAAAAGATGTATTCAGTATGTTCTCACCTAATGATCACCCTTTGACTTACTGGCTTAAAAATATCCAGTTTTTCTGTTTTCTCAAGGCTACCAGTTATGTTTTCAGGTTTGAAATACACTTATAAACCTGATCTTAGTCATTTTTTTAAATCACTCCTTTTTAAAGGGGCAGATGCTGTAAGTGGTGTCATTTTGTCTGAATACTATGGAAAATCTTTATTGAGACATATACACAGAGAGCGAGAGGCAGAGACAGAAATACCTGTCCCTTCTAAGGGGTTATTTTGAGTGAGCTTTCTTCATTATTTAGGTCTTATTTATTTTTTATTTATCTTTTATTTTTTAGAGCGTGTGAGTTGGGGGGGAGAGGAGCAAAGGGAGAGAGAATCTTTTTTCTTTTTTTTAAAGTTTATTTACTTATTTTGAGAGAGAGCGCAAACGAGGGAGGGGCAGTCAGGGAGAGTCCCAAGCAGGCTCTGCACTGTAAGCATGGAGCCCTATGAGGGACTCAATCTCATGAACTGAACCATGAGATCATGACCTAAGCCAAAAAATCCGGAGTCATGTTCAACGACTGAACCACCCAGGCGTTGAGACATCTTTAAATTCTTAGCAAAATGTTGGTAATTCTTGGTTGCTAATCAGCTTGGTAACACTTATGAACTACCTCTGGAAGGGGATTACTTTAGATTTATTTAGTAGCATTAGAGGAAGAAGACCTTCCATCATAAATCATCACCATAATGAATCATCTCTGAAATGTGACATCTCAGTTGTTTTTTTTTCTTACATAATTTAGTGAAGTTGGGATTCACTTCGGGGGTGAAGAGACATTTTTTTTTTCTAAGTCTGAAGTTCTATTTATGTTTGAAATAGTGTAAAAACGGGAAAGTTGAAACATTGATTACATTCTATTGTGTGGTTTGTTGTTGTTGTTGTTTGTCATTTGGGATTTCCAGTTGAAAGACAATTTGGCAGATGTCAAATTTTGTTGGGAAAAGGTATTCACAGTTGGGAAACAGAAAACAGTACCATAGCTTAAAATTCAAGGGCAGGACTTAATGTTGAGTAATGATACACTTTGCATTGTCTCATTACTACTTACTGGTTCTAGGTCATCTTCAGATTTGTTATCTACCTGGTGTTGTCATTCCGCTCTTTCCCAAGGGATTCAGGTGAGGGGGTATCATTAAACTAAGCAGCTGGTATTCAATATCTCCTGAGATGGTTGCCACCCAGCCATTCGCCTGGTTGTAGTTACTAATGGGACGGTGAGAAGACTTACAAGTTATTCTTTGGTTAAGTGAGCAGAGATTCAAGAGAGAGTGAGAAGGGATGAGTAGGGGAAAGGGAAGTCCCCTTAGTACAAAATCATTTCAGTTGCCTTAAATTGCAACGAGTTGGATTTGCAACGAGTTGCAACGAAGGAAAAGGCAATGCATCCTCATTTGCAGTGTTCCTGGTTTAATTAACCTTGCATTTCCACTTGTGTAGACTTTTGGGTAGGTGAGGAGAGAATGCTCTGGGATAAAATTGACCTTGCTCTCCTACACATGCATATGGAAATGCCATGCAGGGACTTTACAATTAATATTGATTCAATGTCAGAAGCACAACATTGATTGCAATGGAAAAGACTGTGGGAGGGAACCTCCTGAAATTTTCATTTGGAATGTATGAAAGTGTAAGCCCCAATTATTGACTTATGTGGAGATATTGAGGGTACATGCTGAGGCCTGTGATAATCCACTTCTCCTTTGCTACAGAGGCAGCTTTTTCATACCACTTTATGTCTTATGTATTTCTTACTAAAAAGAAGGAAATGTTTGCAACAGAAGCAATAGAGTTACTTTAGCTTTTTCCATATAATGACATACATGTGTCTGTAAGTAGCAGCTTAGAGGCAGATTTTACTCTAGCAGTGATTTTTGTGTATCATGGGTCTCCGTCAAAAAGATGTCCTGTTAGTAAGTAATTAACAAAGCCTTACATGGAGTAGACACCACCAAATTTTTACCAGTTAATACAATGCCATTCTCACCTGGGACACCATTCTGTGACATGAATCCAAGGACATTCTTACAGTGAGACTGTAGACATGTGAACATGTTTTATGACCAAACAGACCTGGGTTAACAACTACCAAGGGGAAGTCCAATTAACAAATTTATTCATTTGGGCCCTATTTACACTTCTGCTGTCAACTCTAATTACTTATTTTTGAAATAAAAACTTTGGCCTTCACTGTGGTCTCCGGTGCCTGTCAGTGAATGATAATCTGTTTGAATCTTCTCAACCATATTAGAATTTCACAGGTCGGCCATCTGGTCATAGGAACCAAAGCTCAATCAATATGTTATACATAGAAAATGACAGCTCCTGAGAAGGGGTAGTTTCAACTTCAGTGAACGCATGGTTAATGTTTACACTAGAATTACATACATAGTGATTTGTGAATCAGTAATTATGATTCCATGCCATGGATGTTTTAGTCTTCCTTTCTCTCTCTCTTTTCCTTCCTTCCTTCCTTCCTTCCTTCCTTCCTTCCTTCCTTCCTTCCTT
>NC_064811.1:154813427-154820740 GCF_023721935.1 Panthera uncia
CTTCCTTCCTTCCTTCCTTCCTTCCTTCCTTCCTTCCTTCCTTCCTTAGAGGTCGCAATTGAGCAAGGGGCAGAGAAAAAAAGAGAGAAAGGGAAAGAAGCAGGGCTCACCTGAAGCACGGCTTGGGTTTTACCTGAAGCAGGGCTGGAGCTTACCGGATGCAGGGCTTGAAGTCATGAATCATGATCATGACCTGAGCTGAAGTCACATGCTTAATGACGGAGCCACCCAGGCGCCCTGGTTTAGTCTTTAATAGGAAAGGGCCATTATGCTATTAAACTTAGAGGACCTGAAGCCTGTGTCTTGACTGCTTGAAGGCAGGAGAAGGGAAGAGAGAGAGCCCAGTTGGATAGATGATTTGCCTACAGCAACCCTGGGGGTCCTGATGGCAAGATTGCCATGCTACTTACTTATCATTTGCTTTATACTTGGTGCCTTCCCTACAAACTGCTGTCCACAAGAACACTGACTGAGAGCCCATCCCAGCTCAACTGGGCTCTTTCTCATTCCTCAACAGTGAACAATTCTGGAACCTTCAAATGCTTGGGAACTTCTCTCACAATTTTGGTAACAACAGACAATGATGTTTGCTGATGAGTAGAGCTCTGTTTCAGCCTGTGGGTTTAGAAATGGAAACATGGCTTGGATGAATGACCTTGCCACCCAAAGGCCCAGAATCCCAGAGTAGCAGGGATTGGCAGTGATTGCTAACCCTGCAGGCTCCTGTTGACACGCGACACTGAGGTGCATAGGAGTTCAGCTGATGTGAGACGGCATGGTCACAGCCTCATGGCTCAGGGACGACACCCAGAGTTGCCTCCTGTCCAGTCTTTCAGCCTGGTTGCTTTTTCAGGTTCCTAGTTCTCGTGGATCTTTGTGTTAAAGGAGAATTATGTGTCTGGAAACAGAACTTTTCTTTGTCAATGTACATATTGTTTAAGGGTGAGTCCACTTGGAAACAAATTAACACTAAAGCATAAACATTAGTTCCACAGGTTAATTGTGGGTAGTTATTTTTTAGTGGCTTTCATAGCTTATTCTATGCTAAAATATAGAATTCCTCTGAATCATCTCACTCACATTTTTGTCAATAAAGCTACTGTTTCCCCCTAATAATCTAGAATGTTCTCAAACTTTAAAAGGCAGAAGCTTTCCCTGGGAAGTTTATGTAAGTTGCAGATTCTGAGGTTACAGCCCCCAGAGATAGCTACTGGGTGGTTCTGGAATGGGGCTGGAGACACTGCTTGTTCAACTGGCGTTCCAGGTAGTTTTGTTACAGAAAGTCAAAGAGACATTTTGGAAATCGTCAACCAAGTGTGCTGGTTTTGAATTTTGATGATTTTTAAATTTTAGTCGTCATTTTTTGAGAAATTATGAATTACAGTATTGCCTTGAAATGAAATACATCTAAGTGTTTCATAACTTGGTGCTATTCAAGATTCTTCATGTGTTACCTTCTATTCTGGTAATTTGACTTGTAGACTTAGACACTTTACTCAAATACTCCTTGAAGTTCTGTGTCTTTTTTTTTTTTTTTTTTTTTTTTTAGAAAGACCACAGTGCCATAGCAGTTAACATGTTACCTTTTTAATTTTGTGTGTGTTTTAGTGTATAATCCAATGTGAATGTGAAATCCTATTTGTTTTTATGGCTTTCTAAATGAAATATCCCAATAAATAAAATAGAATAAATGAAAGATGTGAAACAAAGTGGGGGCTATCCTTAAAATTTTCTGAAATTATTAGGCCTTTAGGAATTTACAGCTGATTTACAGAGTTCTCTAGGGGAAAAGGCATTATATATGCAGCAGTTAGAACGGTGTTCTTCACAGAACTTTATATATTTTTTTAAGTTTATTTATTTATTTTGAGAGAGAGAGAGAGCGTGTGCAGGGGAGGGGCAGAGAGAGGGAGAAAGACAATCCCCAAGCAGGTTCCTCACTGTCAGTGCAGGGCCTAATGTGGGGCTTGAACTCACTAAGCCAAAATCAAGAGTCGGATGTTTAACCGACTGAGCCACCCAGTCACCCCATCACAGAGTTTTAAGAATAATTTAGAAAAAGAGGGAACAAAGGATGAAAGAAGGAAGTAAAAGGGAAAAGAAGGAAAAGTACTGAATACTTATACTGTAAATGTATTTGCATACTGGTGTGGCTCTTGTTGTATATGGAGTATGTCATGAATTCTTTTCTAATTTATCTCACCAAGTGTAAAGTGTCTTCTGTGTATGGGACAAACTATCCTAGATGCATTAGTTTGCTAGGGCTGCCGTAACAAAGTGCCAGAGACTGAAATGAATTTTTGTGAAGTTTTGGAGACTGGAAAATACCTTCAGGGTTGGTTTCTCCTGAAGCCGCTCTCCTTAGCTTGCAGGCTGTTCTCTGCTCCCTATATTCTCACATATGGGCCCACACCCCCTGGTGTCCCTCTCTGAGTTCTAATTACCTCTTCTTAGCAGTTGGGTTACATTAGGGTACCACCTTTATGATCTCCCTTAACCTTAGTTACCTCCTGACAGGCACTATGAATCAGTCATCTTGGGGATTAGGAATTAAACAGTAAATTTGGGGAGTGTGCATAGTTCAGCCTAACAATGGATGCAAATCTTAGAGGATGACAGAGTAACAGGTCTTAAGATACAAAATTTAGTGGGCAGATTGAGCTATCCTACTGTAATGTGAATGATAAGGTGATGATTTTAAATAGAGCCTATGAAAGCCTAGAGAAGAACAAAGCTGTCATAGGGCCCCGTCAGGGGAACTTAGTGGAGGGGGTTATATTTGAAAAAGGTCTGTGGAGCCAGATGCAGTTTTGTAAAAGGAGGGGGGGTGGCGTGCAGAGTATTGAGGCAGGGTGCATGGCAGGGGGGTTGCTTATTTGGGCATCTACAAGTAGAAGCGGTGAAAGTGAGAAAGTGTACAGGGAAATGATGGGTCACAAAGCTCTTTCAGAGAACATTAGAAAAGGTCTTGACACTGTGCCAGTGATTTGGACTGTGGATGACAGGTGTTCGTTTTGCGCAGAGGAGTCATGTGATCACGGGGTTGTAGCTCCTGTAGGAAGAGTCAGAAGTTCAGACTCAGAAGCAGGGTTTTGCATGATCTTGACTGGGTAAATTAACCTCAGAAAACTGTAGATTCCTCATCCGTAAAGTAGAGATAACACCTCCCCACCTTCATGAGGCTCTCGTGAGGACTGAATGAGAGAATGTATATAATGTGCTTGCCTACGGCAAACACTCAAAGCTAGAGAGGAGATCTTTGGTTTTATTCAGCAAATACCTATATGCCAGGCATGGTGCTCCAGCTGGGGTTTAATAATATGAAAATGATTAACATCGTATAGGATTTAAGATACAATGTTAGACCCTCAGCACCTACATTCAAAGCAAGTAGTTTGAGGACTTGATGGAGGAAGGAGTTGGGAGAGGTGCTGGAGGCAAAGGAAACAGATCAGAGCTATTTTTGAAATGTACAAGGAAGGGGCGCCTGGGTGGCTCGGTTGGTTAAGCGTCTGACTTCGCCTCAGGTCATGATCTCGCGGTCCGTGAGTTCGAGCCCCGCGTCGGGCTCTGTGCTGACAGCTCAGAGCCTGGAGCCTGTTTCAGATTCTGTGTCTCCCTCTCTCTCTGCCCCTCCCCTGTTCATGCTCTGTCTCTCTCCGTCTCAAAAATAAATGTTAAAAAAAAAAAAGTACAAGGAAGAGAAATCCGATCCTCAAGAATTAGTGGGATGTGTTTTGGGGCACCTGGGTGAGCCTCGGTTGAGCGTCTGACTTTGGCTCAGGTCATGATCTCATGGTTTGTGAGTTTGAGCCCCACATCAGGCTCTCTGGTGTCAGCACACAAAGCCTGCTTCAGGTCCTCTGTCCCCTCTCTCTCTGCCCCACCCCCACTTGTGCTTGCTGTCTGTGTCTGTCTCTTTCTCTCTCAAAAATACTTAAAAAAAAAAAAAAAAAAAGATGCTTCATTCCTGTTTAAATCTAAAGAATTCTAATTTACCAGTAAACAAGTGACAACATTTGTACAACAATTCGTTGTTGTTGTGAGTTCAAACCCCTATCAGGCTCTGTGCTGATGGCTCAGGGCCTACCTCAAATTCTGTCTCCCTTTCTGTCTCTGCTCTTTCCTCAATTGTGCGCATGTTCCCTCTCTTCTTCTGTCTCCTTCTCTCTCTCTCTCTCTCCCTTTCTGAAAAATAAACATTAAAAAAAAAATTAGTGGGATGTGTTGTAACCTGTCTGATCTGCAATCCTTGTATCAACACTCCTGATTCCACACTGGCGTGATACATTTCCATCTGTTTCCTAGAGAAAGGGGGAGGGGATCTTCTTGTTTTTTTAATTTCCCCATTCTTTTTAAATTCTGGGCTTTTATGCTCACGCTGTACTCCATTCAATCAGTATTTCATTCTCGGAGGTAAAGTCATGTTTCCCAAACTAACATTATTTTTCAATTAATTAAAATCAGTTAAGAACAATTTAATTGAATGCTGTCACAAGCACCATAAATCACTGTGATGCTTGCTGTCATCACCCGCTTCTGGAAGCACCTCTCGTGGCAACATCCGACACAGCTTATAGTAATATCCAAAATGTTTAACCAGGATGACATAATTGTCAAATATGTAATTGTGCTTTTACTGCCTGTAGCATTCACTACCATTTGAAAATGTCAGGAATTACTACTGCAGGCAAGTTGAACATTTAAATATATGTCCAGAATACATCCTCTGCCAAGATAAAGCATCCCTTCTCCTTGGTAACTTTAAAGTTTAATGTCCTGTGTATCAATAAGCGTCTTCCCGTGTGTTCACATGACATTTCAAGTTTGGGAAGAATGGAGCATCGTCCAGCCCTGACTGTGTGACCAAGAATTATTAGATGTGGAAATGGGATAAAAGGATCTTTTGAAGGCAATAAAGATGGGTTTGTCATACTGGGTAATATTTTAAAATGAATTTTGACATGTTCAATAGACTTCCTAACAAATGATTAGCATCTCCGAATACTTACAGACTATAGTGACATCAACTGTCTCAGGATGGTTGTCAGATCATAGCACAGAGTCGCTGGAATCAAAGGAAGTGTTGAAATTGTGTGGAATCTCCCCCTCTGTATTAGCAGTTCCTGTTTCAGCTTAGGACCGTATTCCCGAAAATAAACTCTCACTAAGCTGTCACTGTGGTCTAACATTTATTTACTCTTTGGCCTCATAACAAAAATCGTCAAATTAGTGCCCTCTTGCCAGCCTCCTCCTGGACCAGCAGAGTAGCTAACTGTATCAATGCGCACTTAATTGACAATTTAAAAAAAATTTTTTTTAACGTTTATTTACTTTTGAGACAGAGAGAGACAGAGCATGAATGGGGGGAGGGTCAGAGAGAGAGGGAGACACAGAATCGGAAACTGGCTCCAGGCTCCGAGCTGTCAGCACAGAGCCCAACGCGGGGCTCGAACTCGTGAACCACGAGTTCATGACCTGAGCTGAAGTCGGACACTTAACTGACTGAGCCACCTAGGCGTCCCTTACTTGACAATTTTGTATCAGATGGCAGAACAGTTCTAACAGCTGAGTAAGCACATGGAAATAATTCAACAGGTCCTTTGAAAGGAACAATCAGTTCACATTATTTGGAAACGGCTACTTAAAGGGAGTATAACAGTTACAACCAGAATAGATACCGGTCCACGTTTATTTTATCAGACTTCACCCATGATATGTCATTAGTATGGACAGCACTTTTTGTTTTTTTACAGTACAAGAAGTGCAAGCCCATGTAAATTGCAAATATGCATCCATTTAGATACTTATCTAGAGGGATACAGTTCCTGGAAATCTTTTCTTTGTCATTGAGTACAATAATGCTCTTTAATATCATGGTGCTTTGTTTCTGTGATGCTGCATTTGACTGTGCTGAACTGTGGCACAGAAAACATTTGAGCATATTGTAGACTGCTTATCAAATTTTCTCTTCCATGAAATGAAATAGAGCCATGTCCCAAGTGATAGAAAATTACTATAATTATTCCATTCTACATGGAAGTTTTGTCATTATTGCAGAAAGAAAATCCAAGGATCCTTCAAGCCAGCAATGGGCAGACTCTTTTGAACATGGCTTTTTGAACTCTTTTGACATGGCTTCCAAGTGAGGTAAGGCAGGTGGGAGGCTTGAGGGATCACATCAGTCATCAGAGACTTGAGTTGTCTTTTTGTTGTCTCCATTGTAATTAAGAGGATGGACACAGCATGGGGCCACCGGGGTCCAAATACTGACTCTGCCCCCTGGGAGCTATGTGATTTTGGCAGTTTACAACCTTTTTATAATGCAGTTTCTTCATCCCTTACAGAGACACAGTAGTAGTACAACCCTATAGGATTGTTTCGAAGATTGAATGAGTTTATGTATCTTTATATCTTGAAGAAATGCCTGACACATAGTAAGAACTCAGTAAATTTAGCCATTATTATTATAACTTCTGTTAATATGAATTGATGTGTTGAAGTTAAGTACTGTTCAAGTTTTTGATGCTTCGTTGAGCACGAGAAAGGTGTCAGGAGAATGGAAATGTTCTAATTTTCTAAATTGATGGAACATTTGGATTCTGAAAATAATAGATTGTTACAGTTCCTCCTTTGAAAAATTCTAGTCAAAATTACTAAACAGATGGCTCATGAGTGCTCAGAAGAAAACTGTGGTGGTCACTAACCATCATAGTGTGTTAATTAAAAGCAAGTCATTTCAAACTAGCCTAATCTCATTTTTTGGAAAGAGTTACTGGGTTGTCAGAATAAGAGCTGCCTTACTGGGATTTCTGCAAGGTATATGGATTCTTTCATTACATATTTTGATCAAAATGAAAAAAAAAAACATAAGAGTGATTAAGTAGAGTTACTATTTTTGTAGGTAGAATACTGTAAGAATGACTTTTATTCTCAAGGGAGGTGTCTTGGCTTAAAAACTATAGTTATTTTGCCCATTTTCATTCAGTATTTTTATCTCTGGCTTCTGTGAAGACTTGGAAAACATGTGCATCATGCAAGTGACACACATTTTGGAAAGGTAGCTAATGTCGATGACAAAAGTAAATTTCAAAAAAAAAAGTGATAACAGTGGTTGATACAAATGAGGTAATGTTTAATGGAAATGTAAAATTATTATTTTATGTTTATTTGTTTATAAGTTTTGCCAGCTGGCACTCAGTGATCCTACTGGACATTATTTATTTTTTAAATGTTTATTTTTGAGAGAAGGAGAGAGTGTGTGTGCAAGCGGCGGGGGGGGGGGGGGGGGGGGGGGGGGGGGGGGGGGGGGG
>NC_064811.1:154820840-154909027 GCF_023721935.1 Panthera uncia
AGGAGGGAGAGAGAGAGAGAGAGAGAGAGAGAGAGAGAGAGAGAGAGAGAGAGAGAAGAAGGAGACAGAATCAAAGCAGAGTTCAGGCTCCGAGCTGTCAGTGTAGAGCCCAATGTGGAGCTCAAACTCACCAACTGAACTGTGAAATCATGACCTGTGCTGAAGTCAGATGCTCAACTGACTGAGCCACCCAAGCGCCCCATTAATTTATTTAAAAACCACAATACTAAAGTGGTCTAGGCTTAATAGAAATTTATTTGAAAACACTTCGAACCTTTAAATGCAAATAATTTTCTTTTGCAGAGTCAACTCTCATTGGTTGACTTAAGTAAAACAGTAGCTAATATCCAGTAGTGACAGAGTCCCTACTTTCCAGGAGCTTATAAAAAAGTATGGGTGAGGGGTGCCTGAGTGGCTCAGTTGGTTGAGCGCCGACTTCAGCTCAGGTCACGATCTCACGGTCCGTGAGTTCGAGCCCCGCATTGGGCCCCTGTGCTGACAGCTCAGAGCCCGGAGCCTGTTTCAATTCTGTGTCTCCCTCTCTCTGACCCTCCCCCATTCATGCTCTGTCTCTCTCTGTCTCAAAAATAAATAAACGTTAAAAAAAAAAAAAGGTATGGGTGACAAGACTACAAGTAGTAACAGTACGGAATAGAAATACCACAGAGGGGTAAGCATAGCATTTGAGAATTCACAAAAACGACATTTAACACCACATGAAGGTGTCTGCAAATGATCCTCAAAAGAGGATATAATTAAACTCAGAGGGTTAGGAGTTTGTGGATTTAGGGTAGGGGCATTGGTATTCTAGGTTGATAAACTATAGAAAGGGCCAAAGATGTGAGCACATGTGTATTCCAGGATTGTAAGTACCGGTGGTCCAAGTAACCATAGAATGGGAGGTAGAGACCACTGAGTTTTAACAGCTTATATTCATGTATGCTTGGTACTTGTAAAAGTGTTTTACTGTATTAACTCATGACTATAATATAGTAACGAGCGTTGTGTCCACAAGCTTTTGCTGCATAATAGATAAACCCACAGGTTAGAGACTTAAAACAATCACTGTGATTCATGGGTTTCAGATTCAGCAGGGTAATTGTGCCGGTATGGGTCAGGCTTGGATCGCCTTGGCTGGATTTGCCAGAGATTCATCTCTGCTCAGCTGGTTGTTCATCTAGTAGATAGTCTAGAAAGTTCTCTCATGTCTAGCGATCGCTTTGGTTTTGGCTGGGGTAGTGGAAGAGACCTGACCCCATGTCTCTGGTCATTGAGTGGCAAGCCAGACTTCTTCACGTGACAATCAAAAGGTTCCAGGGTCAGCAAGGAGACTGATCTCAACGCTCAAGGCACCTTAAAGCCCCTGCTCATGTCCAGAGCAAGTCACAGGGTCAGCCGAGATCAAAGGGAGTGAAAAATGGGACTCTGCATCTTGAGAAGAGTGAAAACATGTAGGAACAGTTTTGTAATCTGCTACAATTTAACTCACCTTGAGGTAGGCGTTTTTATTGTCAACTCCAATGACCTTTGAGGTACAGGGAATATTTAACTTGGTCAAGGTCACATAAGTATCAAGGGCAGGTCTGGGATTTGGCAACAGGGCAGTCTGTGTCTTGATTCTTACCCACTGTAGTCTGCTGGCTCTTGAGGGAAGAGGTAGGATAGGTCCAAGACTATGAAGAACAATGTATGGTGTTATGAGAAGTTGGGTTTTTATCCTGAGGGAAGAATGATCAGAAAGAAGTCTGACACGGTCCCCTTGACAGCTTGGAAAGATCAATTGAGCTGCGTGATGGCGAATGCATTGTCTGAAGGAAGTATTGAAAATTGACAAGTTGACTCCTCAGTACATTAGTCTACCACGATGCTGATGAAGACTGACCTAAGGTAGTAGTAGTTGGATAGCTATATAGTTTTAGCTAAATTAAGGAAATGCCATGTTAAAAATAATCGTGTGTGTGTGTGTATATGTGTGTGTGTGTGTGTATATGTATATGTATATATATATATATACATATATACATATATATACATGTATATATGTATATACATATACATATACATATATATAAATATATATGACACTATTGACTGGATGTTAGCAGCTTGGGAAACTGGAATCATGGATTTATAACACATTTAGAGAAGTACAATTATTTTGTCATTTGTTAGTCAATAATGAGTCATCAAGGCAAAAGATTTTAGTTGATATAAGTAAGTGATTGGAGTTGACAGTAGAGGTGTGAAAAGGATGTCTGTGAATACATTTGCTAATTTGCTTTGTAAAGTTGTAAGTCCCCAGTCTGTCTATAAGTGAAACATATAGGTGGTACTTATTCAGTGAACACAAAACTCCTTTGTGATTGTCCATCTGCCAAATGAACTCAGAAGGTGTGAACGTATATTTGTACAGAAGACTGACTTACTGTCCTAGAAAAATCATACATTGACCTACCTACTTGAGAATGAAAGAGGGATTTTGTTATCCGATTTCATTTAGTGATTCCGAGTCTCTTGATTTCTGGGATGGCTCGTGAGCCTGAATGAAAATGATTACAGATTTAATCGAGAGTATAATTATTTAGGTTAAATTTGTATCGAGCCTGCATTTTGGTATGATAAGTAAGTAAGGTCAGAGATAATGCAGAGACTATGGAGATTAGTTTTCTTCATTGCCTATATTATATTGCACTTTCAGGAAATATACTGTCAGATGGGTTGGCAATATTAGGGGCCACCAGAGGACATTCATTTAATCACTGAGAGCAGCCGTAACAGCCAAAGAGCCAATATTTGAAAGAAAATGAAGTCATTTCAGCATAAAATAAATGCTCTGACTTGTATAGGATCAGCTAACATTTCATCTTAAAACTTCGAGCTTTGGTAGGGACCTTGGACAGCACATTTTCAATATCTCCATTTACAGACAAAGCTATTGAGGCTCAGAACACTTAAATAACATTTCCAAGGTTCTGTAGCTAATTAGCAGCCTGGTTAGGAAAATAATCCAACTTTCTAGTTCTCGTCCAATGCATATTCCATTATCATTTGCTATTTCAGTGGCCCATAATAGTTGGGATTAATTTATCCCTGAATATCATGTTCGAAAGAGTGTGTGCCCATTACCACTAAAATAGAGAACTTGTGGCCATTTGCTGATAGAGAACATCTCTTCTTGAATAGTTACAGGAGTTGTGACGATATTTAAAAGAAGGCACTTTGAGTTGTTTTGGTTAGCTGACCTCACTGGCTACAAAGACTTTGTAACAGTATCTAAGTTTGTCATGGTTAAAGGTGTAATATTTTACTTATCTGTCAAAAAATTAAATGACAGTGTATCAGGATGTGCTCTGACTAAAGGATGCTAAATCCCATTAGCAACACTTCAAAGACACGGATGGAAAGCAGAGTGTCCATATCATTACGTTACAATGAGAGATGTAACCATCAGTCAAAGTAGACATTCTTTTGGACCTACTGTGTGCACTCTCCTGCTAACAGCGACCTGGGGAAACAGATTACTTGGCAAACTCAGAATCAGGCTGAGAGTAGGTGTTGATAATGGTCAAATACTTCACAGGTCCAAGCTAATACTGCCTCTTAACATCTGTGCTCACTACCTTCTGCCAGGACAGGAGAGCTTGGTTTGGTGACATGGGTAACACACCTTCCTGTCTGTATGAGGATCAGCATGGCCAAAGCTTATTCTAGTGACCACGTTCCCATTTGCTCGAGTTCTAAACTATCATCCTTTCTGGTTGATACTCCTGCCTCACCCCAACCACCACATATATTAATACTTAAAATTTTTTTTATATGTTTTTGTTTATTTTTGAGAGAGAGAAAGAAGGAGCAAGGCAGGGGCAGAGAGAGAAGGAGACACAGAATTTGAAACAGGCTCCAGGCTCTGAGCTGTCAGCACAGAGTCTGACACGGGGCTCGAACTCACAAGCTGTGAGATCATGACCTGGAATGAAGTTGGATGCTTAACTGACTGAGCCACCGAGGCACCCTATATTAATACTTTTTCAAGTCTAGTTGGGCATCGGAGATCTCTCTGAAAGGGGACTTTACATATCTCTGATCTCATTTTATTATTTAACTTTTGGAAGGCAACCTGATTCCTTTTACTTCCCAATTCTTGGGCAATACCACATCACCTCATTGTCTGCCTCTAGCCCCACCTAGGTTGGAGTCCAGATTCTACATAAATGTTGAAATACTTTGCCAGGTTTAGCTGGGCTAATATGTAAAGATCGGTTACCTTTCCGGTGCTCAGCAAAGCTCTGTAAGTAAATTCTCACTTACCTATGAATAGTAATGAAGCTGACAGATTGATTCTTGTAAGCAGTATAAAAAGTAAGCGCATGATAAATACATGAATTCCTAAGGAAGGTACAGAAAGGATAGACTAGGAAAGCATACACTGGGTTTGAAGCAGGCCTCACTGCTTAACAACTCTGACCTGAGCAGGTATCTTTACATCTGATTCTGTTTTATCATACATAACATCTTAATGATACCTGCCTTTTAGGGTTGTTTTAAGATTTAAAGCAGTGTGTACATTAAAGGTTTTATTAATATGGCTACCACATAGGTGTTTAGTAATTCTAGATTTTTCCATCTGAGAACTGTAGATTATTGATATTTAAAGATGGAAAAAGTAACTTCACACTGGTTATTATCCTTAGCGCAGTCAGAACAGCCTGAACACCCATCAGGCAGTGCGTTAGTGTATCACGTTCTCGGTTATGTTAACATTAAAAATAAAACTGATATTTTACCAGTAAAATGGGTTCATCGTAAAACAGCGGAGAATTGCAATTCGCGACATGCAAGCTGTGGTAAAACCATAGGCAAATCCAGCAAAGGAGAAGAGCATTATTTTATGGAGAAGGAGGAGGAAGTTGGGAGGAGTTGTTTTGAATGACAGTCCGTTGGAGAAAAGCAAATGTTCAGGATACAGACGGTTTCTCATTGGCTGAGTTGCAGGGGTAGTCAGTTCCTTATAGGGGAGGCAATGTGCATCTTTTCCTGTTGGGTCCTGTAATTGATGATTTTTTTTTTTTTTCCTATTGAGGATTCTTCTGTTGGGGTCTGTAATTGACAACTTTCTGTAATTGACGTCTGGTTCCTCTCCCCCTTGTGGCCTCCTGGCTCCATTTTAGTGAGGTTTCCTTCATTAATTTTTACCTTTCCCCCTTTTGGTGAAGATCTTTCTCTGAAAGCACCACTAATCAAGAGTTAGGTTTTCTTAACTCTGTGGTCTTTTGGCCCTTAGTGCCAGGAAGGACCTTTCTGGGGTGTCCTGTTTCATGTTGGAAGAAAATTGTATAGATTGCAAACCAACTGAGGTCGCATTTGAGTAACAAGGAGGAGTAGCAGGGAGGACTGTCAGGCACTTCCCAGTATACTCCGTATTTATCAAGTTAATAAGCATTGGAGATCATTTTATGATTGGGGTACGTTGTTGTTTTTCTTTTTTTCTTTTTTTTTTAAAGGTTTGACAGGCAGCAAGTACAGAATGAAAAGTGACATGATCCAAACTATATGATGGTTCTAAACCAAGGCCCTTGATCTGAATGTAGCCAACCAGAGATACGTTTTTGGCCTTATTGTGACTTATGAGAGCAAAAGGTCTCTTAACTGAGGCCAACTCAGAGTCCCGTGTGCCCTTAGGAAATCATCGCTTAGTGTCCATGGAAGCAGAATAGTGAAGGCTGCAAGAATACACTGAAAGAACAAACCAAGTGCGTTTGGGAAGATACGGTACAGATAGAAACACGAAGCAGTAGTTGATGAACATTTCACCTAACAACAAAACCTCAAAGATGTTTTGAAACAGTTTTATGGGTGTGCCCGGGGGGGCTCAGTTTGTTAAGTGTTTGGCTCTTGATTTCTGCTCTGGTCATGATCAAACAGTTGGTGAGTTCGAGCCCCATGTCGGTTTCGTGCTGACAGTGCAGAGCCTGCTTAGGATTCTCTGTCTCCTTCTCTCTCTCTCTGCCTCTCCCCTGTTTGTGTGTGTGCTCGCTTGCTCTTGCTTAAAAAAAAAAAAAAGGCATTAAAAAAAATAAAAATAAATAAAAAATAAAAAAAATGAATTGCAAAAGAGCTGTTTGGAACCGAACGTGTATCAATAATACAGTCTGTAAAATTATAAATTTAGAAACCATGAATTTGGATAAAAATCGAAAGTCAGTTAATAGTTTAGATGAAAAGGAGACTTTTGTGAATCCAGAATTACAGAACCTTGTAACCCTTCAGAAAAAGCAAGGGAAGAGATTAATTTGTCACGAGATCATGATGAGGCTGTTTCTGAAATGCCATAATCAAAAGAAGAGGTTTCCCCCTTTCACGAGGGTTTGGGAAACATGAACAAAGACATTGCCTTTCCACAAAAGAGAGAAAAGAAGCAACAGTAAGAAAAAGGGAACATAGGCTGGGCTGGACATCCTGGGAAGGTTTTCTTACCACACACCATCTGCTTCAATTCCAGGTAATTGTTACTTTCATGTCCTTGGATGGTGAGGTACAGTCAGGGTTGGGTGCTTTCTTTAGATGTGCCACAGGAATTCAAGAGTTTACTTCCTGGAGTTTGGCAGCACAAGGGCCGGTTAGCGGTACCTCATAAGAGTCCAGTGAGATTGAAGAGTCTTTCTGGAAGTATCTTTTCCAATAGATGAAATCTTCAGGTTGCCAGGTGTGATTCTTAAGGTCTTCATCTCTGGGAGTGCATGTGAAAAGATGGTTCTACCAAAGCATGGTAATTTTTCAATCGAAGCTGTTGTACGTTTGCAGTATCGATGTGTATCCCTTCTTATCCCCTGTGGGCCAGAGGAGAAAGGGTCCGAGTATATTGGACATCTTGCAACTATCTTAACAGGGTAAGAGTTTATAAATTACAGAAGAGGTGGATCTGAGATTTAGGACTGCCAGCAATGCTTCCAGCCAGGGTAGTTGAAGGGTCTCTACGTATTTTGCCAAGTGCGTCTTGACAGTGCCCACATCGCATTCCTAACCCTGAGGATGGAAGATAGCATGCGGTCTGGAAGTGTTATAAGGATTTGTTGAAACACGTGCTGAGTAAAACGGGTTCCTCGATCACTGTGAAATTCGAGAGTGGCTCCCCAGGTAGGGATGATCTTTTCTAACAGAATTATAACCATAAAAGAAGCAGTGTGGCCTGTCGACAAGAGAAAACTTCACTCCAGTGAGTCAACACAAGCCATGACTAAAACATGTTTATATCCATGAGATACAGGGGAAGCTGTAGGAAATCCATTTGTACGCACACATTTCCCTGGTATGTACTTTGGACAGGTGGGACAAGTAAGGTAGGCACTTTTGGTGGCCTTATTATCATTTCCCTGCCACTTTTGGTTTATGAACGCTATGGTTTTGTCAGTAGACCAGTGGTTTAATGCACATACAGGGGTAAGTAGTGGGAATTTTAGAATTTGGGGGAGGGCTGGATTATTTGGTCCAAACCAGAGTTCTCTCTTTTTGTGGAACAAGCAGTTCTTAGGTTTTCTGTATCGCCTTTCTTTTCCTAGGGCCAATTGTTGGGCATCTCTGGTCAGTTTTTCCAAATTATCATTTGGGAGAGCATCTTTTTGGATCATGACAGAAGTTTGGCTGTTGGTTTCCTTGAGAGCAGCATTTTTGGCAGAAATATCAGTGAGGTAGATTACTTTGGTCTCCAGGGAGTTGAGTCTGGAATGCCCAAGAACCTTAATAATTGCCAGAGCAGCTGGCAAAAGTATGGCATTTAATATATTTTGGACATGGAAACCTTTTCTAATGTTAACCCCATTGGAGGTAAGGAAAGTCCAATTTCCATAACATTTTAAAGTCATGACCTACCTCAAAGGCATAATGACTATTGGTATAAATATTTATGTTCTTATTTTTGGCTAAGGTACATGGCTGGGTACAGGGGATCCCATGATTATTTCTCCAGTGGCCTTAACTAAAAGGGCAGTGGCAAGCATAGCTCTGAGGCAACAGGAATATTCCTGTGCCACAGGGTCTAGTCGTTGGCTATGTTACCCGATGGGGCCATGATGGTCCCCATGTTTTTGGTAAGTACTCCCAGGGCGTTTGCTTCCCTCTCATATACAAAGAGAAAAGAGGGAGCCCCTGGGTGGCTCAGTCAGGTAAGTGTCTGACTCTTTATTTTGGCTCAGGTCACAATTTCACGGTTTGCGAGTGTGAGCCCACATCAGGCTCTGTGCTGAGAGCACAGAGTCTGCTTGGGATTCTCTCCCTGCCCCCCCGCCCCCCGCCACCACCTCTCAAATAGAATAAAACTTTAAAAAATAATGATAGAGGAGGGAAGTTAATAATTAGGATGTCCAAGATTAGGGGCCTTTATTAGGGTTTTCTGTAAGGTCCCCAAAGCTGTGTCTTCTTGATCTTTCCAAATACTAGGGTCAGGTTTGTTGTTGTTGTTTTTTTTTTAATAAAGCATATTGTGATTGAGCCATAAGAGAGAAGTTTGGAATCTAATTTCAACAGTAGCCAACCAGTACAGGAAAACTTTGTAATTGGTGCTTAGTTTTAGGTTTTGGGAAGTTAAGGCTGCCATGAAGTCTGTCTGGATTCAGATGTGATCCTTGTTCTGAGATCACGTGTCCTAAGTATCAAACCTCAGATGGAATGAACTGCAATTTTTGTTTGGAGACTTTATATCCTTTTTCTTTTTTTAAGGCTTATTTATTTATTTTGAGAGAGAGAGGGAGGGAGAGAGAATCCCAAGCAAGCTCTACTCTATCAGTGCATAGCCCAACTCCAGGCGTGATCTCATGCACTATGAGATGACCTGAGCTGAAAACAAGTCAGCTGGACTGACTGAGCTACCAAGGTGCCTTGAATTCATGTCCTTTTAAGGCCAGAAGTTTTAACAGGTGGATGCTGGCTTCCTGTGAAGAGGTTAGAAAAGGTTTTGCTTTGCAGAGAAGCAAATCATCTACCGTTGTAACAAAATAGAGCTTGCATAAAACTTTCTATCACCCAAATAAGTCTTTAAGTTTTGTGAAAAGTGAGAAGGACTCTCTGTATAACCCTGGGGCATTACTGTGCAGGTGTATTGTTGTTCTTCCCAAGTGAAAGCAAAAAGATATTGGCTGTCTTCATCAACTGAAATATTTTTTAAAAATGCAATGCATATATCAGTTATAGTAAAAATGCTTTCATTGAGAATGGATGTCATGGAAATTAGGGACAAGAGGATGCCAAGGGATAATAATGTTATTTACTGCTCAGAGGTCCTGGGAAAACCTTTGTCGTCTGCCATCAGGTTTTCTTACAGGTAAAATAGGGTTTTTACAGTGACTAGTTGGGGGATAATGAGACCCTGAGCCTTGGAATATTCTATTGTAGGCTTGATGCTTTGAAGGACTTCTTTATTTACAGGATATTGATTAATTTGGTGGAGAGCTTTTGAGAGATCTGTTTGAATCTTGATCAGAGGTACACTGTGAGTTCTCCCAATATCAGTTGAAGATTTCACCCCTAAAGAGGATGGTAGCTAATCCCATTGGGACCAATGATCAGTGTCCCCAGACTCAGCCATAGTGCCATGAGTCAGAGCAAATAAAAGATGCTCAGGAGTCATTTAATTGCTCTGGTTGGCTATTTTGAGTACTACTCTCAAATTCTAGAGTTATTTTCACCTTTTGGGAGAAAGCTAATTCTGGCGTATTTTTCTAAGAAATGTTAGCCCAATAAGTAAATAAGAACAGAGAAACTAAAGAAAAAAGAGTGGGTGTCTCTCAAAGGGCCCAACCCAAAGGGAACAGGTTCTGAGACAGGAACCTGTTGCGATAGTTTATCAGAGATCCCCAGTATTTGAGATATTTTGGTACCTTGAGGCAGAGGCTCCTTTATGGCAATGGGGTTGAGCATCCAGAGGGTAGTTCTGGTGTCAACAAGGACAGAGTGAAAGCTCCCCAATGTGGAGAGTGGTTTTTCTGAGCTGATTAGGAGGGAGGATTGGGAAGAGCCCTTGTAGTTCTTGGAGCCTCCTCATTGGGAATTAGAAAGACATTGGAAAGACTGAGTAGGGGGCCGAAGGCACTCAGCGAGGTGCTTAATGTTGTAACCATCTCTAAATGTCCTGGCCCTTTGCAATAATAACAGGTACTAGGAGGTTTTTGGTTTCATTTGCCAAAGTTGAAAATTAAGAATTTTAGAGGTCTTTCTTGGACTCATCTAAGGTGTGAACAACCTGGTTTGCCAAATGAATTAAGTCTGAAGTGGACATAGTTTCTCATTCTATCCTGGTCCCTTTAACTAAGGAGAAAGATCCTGGTTCAGCCCATTAATAACCATAGAGGGGTAAAGAAGACCAGAATTTTCTTTAAACACAATTTAGAAGTGATTGTAATAGTAATGAACAGATTCACTGGGCTTTGGTGTGCAAGCCTGAATTTTGTTCCAATCAGTAGGCTTAGGAAGAGCTCCTATAGTTGCTCAGTGGAGATTTCCAGTGAGTGTTCTAGCATATTGCCAAAAGATAGGCATAGTTTCTCTAAACCCCTTTTAGGATGTTCCCACTGGGCGGGTTTCATCCAGTGTTTGGCCTGACCCTCACCAACAAGCATGTGGACTAAAAGATCTAAATCTGAGAAACCAGGCTGGTAAGGCTGCTAAGTTTGAATATGCTAAATTTTTCTGAAGACCTGTGTGGGCCCTCAGTCACATTGGGAAACTCTAACTATGGTCCACAATTCAGCTTTAGTCTTGGGAACAAAAGAAATTTGGGGTTTCCTTGGATCTTAAGGAGACGTCATTTTTATTTTGTTTTTTAATTTGTAATTAACACGCAGCATCTTTTCATGTGTTGTTTGCCATCTGTATATAGAATACTTGAGTTCATGGAGAGAATTAGAATGGGGAAACTGAGGGCGTAGAGGAGGTGGGTGGAGACATGCAGAAATGAAGGAGGAACGTGGTAGCAAAGGTGGAGCCTGAACAGCAGGTGGCCAAGAAAATGGGGGAGGGAAGAGAGGAGTCTTTTTGACTTTTTCTTTGATTGTTTATTTGCCTCAGTCCAGTAATTGTATTTCTCAGAGAGCCAGTTTTAGATTTGTAATAACATTTGGAACCTTCAAAATACCAATCAAAATGGGCATCTCATTCAGTTTTTTCAAAGAAATATTCATTCATTCATTCATTCATTCATTCATTTTTGAGCTGTGACTTTCTAATTTAATTTTTAGGAAAACAAAATTGGAGATTTCAATCAGAGAGATTGAAAGGTCCCTATATGGCCATTGAAGTTCTAAATGATGTTTGGTTGAATCGGCCCATTTAATTAGAAATGTGCATGAGGAGGGACCACAGTTTTTAAACATAAAAACTGGCCAGGGTCCCAGGTGGGGTGTGTACCCTCAAAACATGTTGATGACAAGGGTCTCATTTCTTAGAGATTTTTCCTCTAGAGCAAAGAGAAAAATTCCTAAACTGCTCAGTTGCACACAGGAAGGGCCTGTTTCCAAAGTAATTGGATGAAAGTCTGGCACAGTTTTGTAGGAATAGTCTGGTTCTAGAAACGAGTTGGACCAAAGTCCCAACGAGTGCTTTTGGAAAGGACAAAGCCTTAAAATGTAGCCCAAGTAAAGCTTGGCGGGCTCAAAACTCAAGGAGGGTGGAGCTTGGACTCTGGGAGAAACTTCCCTGGAAACTCCAGGGTCAGCAAGAAAGCAAAGCACTCATTGGGCCTTAGGGACACTGGCACCTGTTTGCTTACCAGCCTTGGAATTGTTGGCCGTCTTCTCTGGATTCTGCTGCTCTGACACCAAGTCATGCTGATCTTAAAAATAGTTATTTTTATCAGCAAAATAGGTTTCTTCAGGAATAGCAGATTTACAATTCACAATAAGCAAGGAACAGCAAAACCATAGGCAAATCCAGCACCCAAAGGAGGGAAGTGTTACTTGATGGAGAAGAAGGAGGAAGTTGGGAGGGGGTGTTTGGAATGAAAGTTGATTGGAGAAAAGCAAGGGTCGAGGGTGATAATAGTTTCTCATTGGCTGAGTTGCATGGGCAGTCGGTTCCATGTGGGACATACAATGTGCATCTTTTCCAGGTGGGTCCTGTAGCTGAGGATTTTTTTTTCCTGTTGAGGATTCTTCTGTTGGGGTCTGTAATTGACAGTTCTTCATATAATTGATGTTGAGGGGTACTGCTCCCACTTCTGTCCTCCCAACTCCATGTTCCTGAGGTTTCCCTTTCCTAATTTCTGCAGTAAGAATATAAATTTTGACTGCAGGCCTTTGGACACCTAAACTGCAAATATGGGAGTTTCTGGAATAGCTGCAACTTACCCATTCTGGGTGTACCTGAGTGTATCCTTATAACACACAAAAATTAATACTCACTTAGGAGTTTCCTATAACAGCTAATCTGCCTAAGTACATAACATCTTAGAGAAAGACCTCATCAACATTTCCCTGAACAAGAGTCCTCTGTTCTCCTTTCAAGTCTTTAGGAAAAGAAAGGATTCTATGATCCCCCATGGTAGCATTCATAACCATATGTTGTCTGTGTTTAGTACTTAGCTGACAAGGCATCTTCGAGCTCAGCTGCACAAGTGTGGTGATAAAGTTTGGATTTTTTCTCCCTTGTATGAAGTGTACAACCACATTATAACTTCCTATTAAAACATACCCTTCAGGCCGACTTAACATCTCATTTTTGGAAAAATGAAACATATCTCCCTCTGCCCCTCCCCCCACTGGCCTCAACAGTTTTGACTTGCTACAGTGTTTAGAATACATTTTTAATTTGCTCTTCTATTTGTCAGTTTTTGTTGTTGCATAAGCAGCAGCCTGAGAATCTTTAAGGGCTGCATGCAAGGCTGCCTGAATCCTTGATACAGTGTGCACTTGGATAAAGGTCAGATTCATCTTGTATTCCTTAATAAGATTGTCTATTTCCCTATGATACAGAATAGGTTTTATCTCTCGGAAATGTGTATTTCGGTTACTACCACTTTGCTGTCAACTTACTTTCCATGAGCTCCTGCCTTTTTCTCCTTGAAAGTGGTGGTTAGCTAAGGGAGCCACCAGTCTGAGATAAATTGATTTCAACTTACATAGTGAAGAAGCCAGAAGAGAAAGAATAAGACTATATTTTGGCCATAACGTTGTGGTATGATTGAAACGTTGTAAAGCAACCAAAGGTATGCCTTCATAAGTCTCATGTTCTTCTAGGATATGTCTGTAGCATCTGGAGACCAAAGAGAAGTGGGGACTGTCTGTTCCTTGCACCATGACTTGCTTTTGGGCAGTGGGCTACAGTGATTGTAGGTCTTAAACCAGATTCTGTTCAACACACAAACTTCTGTTATGAGGCAACCCAAAGCTATCTCACAGTCTTTCTGTAAGCTCACGTAGGACCTCATCAACAGTCCTCATGACTGCAGCAGGCATTGGGCTTGGAAGGTTAACTCTGTAGCAGGTTCAATAACATGCAGATGCTAGGACCAGGCAACCACATTAGCAGATCAGAGACCAGAGTCTCCCTTGAAGTTGGGGTCCCGGGGTAACCAGTGTTTAATATTGTAGGTGCCGTCTCTAAGCTGCTAGGAGGCTGCTGGCTTTCTGTGCTGTGATCACCTCTCATTTCACCATCCCTTAAACTGATTAACAAATGCTGTGATATAAATTTTAAGAAAGCCTTTTGAATTGCTAAGTGGATGTTTGTATCTGTCTTGTAGGCAGGAAACAAAAACCCACAGTACTTGCATCACAGGGTTTCTTAGGAATGCATTAGGAATGTATATGTGAAATGCTGAGGGTGGTGGTGCCTTCAACATAGTAGATGTTTGCTTTCATATCATCCACGTGGTCGATCATTGGTCGTAGGAGGAAAACTATTTTTAATAACTGCTATGAACCTAGGACATAATATTGTCATATGAGCAGATTCTAGTGTTAAGAGTTAGCCAGAGTGAAGGGTTGTTTGTTTACTTGGTTAAGGATTTTTTTCTTCGTCCCTCCCTCCCTCCCATCCCTCTTTTTTTTAAAAAAAATTTTTTTTTTTTAACGTTTATTTTACTTTTGAGACAGAGACAGAGCATGAACGGGGGAGGGTCAGAGAGAGAGGGAGACACAGAATCGGAAGCAGGCTCCAGGCTCTGAGCCATCAGCCCAGAGCCCAACGCGGGGCTCGAACTCACAGACCGGGAGATCGTGACCTGGGCTGAAGTCGGACGCTTAACTGACTGAGCCACCCAGGCACCCCTCCCATCCTTCTTTAAATGGCACATACTAATATTTATTACCTGCTCATTTCTCAGACTAAATTTCAATACTTAATGCTTCTTAGTCTTTACATAAAGAATTGAAAAGTGTCCCTTCCCTCCCTCCCTCCCTTCCTTACTTTCTCCCCCCCACCCCCATCTCAGTTCCTTGAAATTAGAAAACATTGTGTTTTCTGCTAGAGTACCTCATAAATTGACTAAGACAAAACATGTGTAAATCTTTATTTTACATACTCACCTTCTTAGTTTCTTGGGATTAGCATCTGTTTTGGATACATCCCTTTCCTTGTGGTCACATATTCCCTGTGTCAATCTGTTACATTCACACAGTGATACAGTTTTGGATTCCCCCAGGGGACTAAATGGAACATTGTGCTTTAATCCCCTCCCTGACCCTGCCTCCTCAAGAGTACTTAATCATGATGTGAATAGGGAATAACTGTATGTGAATGTCCCTCATTTGCAATGCATGTTGTGTCTGCCTCTTTAAATAAAGTAAAGGTTAATATGTTGATTTCCTATTTATAGGTAACTTAATGCTTCTAATTTTTCCTAATCATGGCGCAAGGTTTTGGCTCAGTACTACAATTTCTTAAATGATCTTTCTAAATCATTATAATGATTTGATGAGTTTACTACTCTCCGAAGAGGTCGGATTGACAGGTTTAAAGAGACAAATCATACAGTACTTTTTTTTGCTACATAATATCTAGTTACACCAGCAGGTCCTTCTATTAAGCAAACCGTATTTCTGGTTGATGTGTCTTTCGGCTTTTTCTTTTGAGCCCAGACTTTTCTTCTTTGGCAATCCAGTTTAACAGTAGTGCTCATATGACCTTCACATATATCAGAAGAGAATCGCACAATATTTAATCTGAAAGCTGAACTAATACTATCCATCAGAGAAAGTAGATATTAATTCATTACATCATTTCCCTTTCTGACATTAGAAAAAAAGCAACTTGACATTTTACTGCTTTTTCTTCCTTCTTTCCTTTTGCACATGAATTAAACTTTAGAAAAAAGCCTGTCTTCAGACAGTATGAGACCTGGAACCATCTTGAGGAGCTAACCAGTTACTAATCTTTGCCTCAACAGACTAGGAACAGGCTACCTAATTGGTATCTTTTTGGTTTTGTTCTGTTTATTTGACATAGCCTTTCTGGGTCACTTGGCCTGTAAGGCAATGCAGCCAGTGCACCATCCGTAATGAGCTGCAAAATTACTCATCTGCCCACCTTCTAGTCCTTTATTAATTTTGAGTCATTCTAGACAATGTAAACTATGAAAAGAAACAGTTTTTCCAGGTAGAATCAAGTCTGGAGGATCATTCACTTACTCAACAAATGTAACTTTAACAGCTCTTTGTGACAAAGATATATTGGGCACTGGAAATAGTGCTACCACTAACTCCAGACACGTATGGGATGTCTATAGTGTGTGAAGCAGAGTTCCATGCATTTTTACATATATTAATTCTAGTTTTCCTGGAACATCCATATGGGGCAGGTACTATTATCATTTCCATATTAGCAGTAAATAAATGGAAGAACAGGAAGCTTGTTACTTCTCCAGGGTGGAGCCGAATCTGTACCTAAGCAGTTGGTCTCTGGAATCTACCCTTTTAAACTTGTCAGAAAGTAAAATTTAACTGGTAAACTTGAAGATCTAATTGGCTTTATTCAGCAAGGCTTGAATTCGGCAGCATCCAGTCTAGCAAGTAGAAAGGAGCTCCTAGGAGCTGTCCAAGGTGGAAGGTTTTTAAGGATGTTCTTAGCAAAAGAGAAGAAGGGATTGTTTCTGGCAAGGTAACTTTTCCTCAGGGGGGAAGAGCAGAGGTTTTATCATGCAGATTAAGTCACCATCCTTTAGGGGCTAGAGAACTGCATCATTGTGACAGATTACTTCTTTGGTAGGGACCCGAAAATTCCTGACTGGTTAAAACTCTGTTTTGGGGGTAGGTTGAAACTGCAGTTAGGTTAGGTATGAAGCCTGCTTTTCTGCCACTTAGCAGAGGTGACTGCCTTTTGAGCCTGTGGTTTTCTTTTTGACAAATTCATTGGATAGTTAACCACTTGCACGTAGGTGATTGATGGCAAAGTCACTGCCTTCAAATCCGGCTCATGGGTTGGGCTGGCAAGGTGTCCAGTTTTGTTAGGTACAGTCCCCTGTTCACTGCTCCCGAGAACATGCCGTGTGTATACAGGTTCTGTGCACACATAAGAATAATGGTTGAGTCATTCCATTCTCTCTTCGTTAAATGGATGTTTATTGAGTACTTACTATGTACCAAGTACAGTATAAGACCCTGGGAGCCATAAAGAGGAATAATAAAAATCTTTTCCCCAATTTCATACGTAGCTTCGGTTGTTCATTACATCATTTTCATCTTTCATTTTCCTGCTGCTTTAAAGTACTTAAAAAGGATAATGTAGATAATGTAGATATTAAAGAGCATTCCATAAATTCCAAACCGCTGTGCAAATATTAGGTTTTATTTTTATCATTGCTTGTTTTATTGAATAACATTTCATGTGCCCTTCTCATAGGTGACTTTAGCCATTTGTTAATTCCATTTATATTCTTTCCTAATGATTAAACTTGGTGTTTGTGGTTACTGGGTAAAAGACACATAGTCAATTAAAATTTCAAAACTAATATTCAATATGAGATGGCCATGTCGCTAAATGAAAATGCATTTTATATGATGAAGGGAAGCTGCAAATTTACTTGGATTTTTCTATCAAATTAGCAGCTTGCTTGTTACCGAAGATGAATGCTAATTAGTTCTCTGTTCTGCCAAAGGCATCCCATCCCTGCCCTGGGACGGTGTTTGTAAAGCAGTCTCCATTCTGCAAGGATTATTCTTGCCCTCTTTTTTGCTGGCTCTGACATGAAGAAAGGGCAGGAGAGAATTATTGTCATGTGCCAGGAGCTGTGTTTAATGATAACCACTCATCACCACATTTATTGGCATGACTGAACCTGAGATAGTCATGTCTTCCAAAGTAGAAGCCAGCCTTGGAAAGCCCGGGGGTTCCAAATGAAATGGGCTGTTCCCTGCCAGGGAAACCCTGAAACCGATAAAGGCCAACAGATGAGGGGACTCTTGGATTCAGGGCTAAGACAGGCAAGTGGAATCCAGTAGGGAAATGATAAAGCAGTCTTTATCGTTGAGTAAAGTATTTTGGGCTTTGGGGTCAGTGGCAAAGCAGCTAACTTTCATTTATTTATTCATTCATTCATTCATTCATTCAATATATGAAATTTATTGTCAAATTGGTTTCCATACAACACCCAGTGCTCATCCTGAAAGGTGCCCTCCTCAATACCCATCACCCACCCTTCCCTCCCTCCCACTCCCCATCAACCCTCAGTTTGTTCTCAGTTTTTAAGAGTCTCTTATGCTTTGGCTCTCTCCCACTCTAACCTCTTTTTTTTTTTTTTTTTCCTTCCCCTCCCCCATGGGTTTCTGTTAAGTTTCTCAGGATCCCCATAAGAGTGAAAACGTATGGTATCTGTCTTTCTCTGTATGGCTTATTTCACTTAGCATAACACTTTCCAGTTCCATCCACGTTGCTACAAAGGGCCATATTTCGTTCTTTCTCATTGCCATGTAGTACTCCATTGTGTATATAAACCACAATTTCTTTATCCATTCATCAGTTGATGGACATTTAGGCTCTTTCCATAATTTGGCTATTGTTGAGAGTGAAAGCAGCTAACTTTCAAAACAGATCCTTAAAGCACAGTTAAGAGGCTGGGGGTTCATCTGGGTGGAGCAGTCACTTAAGTGTCTGACTTTGGCTCAGGTCATGATCTCACGGTTCGTGAATTCTAGCCCTACATTGGACTCTGCGCTGACACTGTGGAACCTGCTTGGGATATATTCATTCTCTCTCTCTCTCTCTCTCTCTCTCTGCCCCTCCCCTGCATGTGCTCTCTCTTAGGAAAAAAAAATTATAAAAAAATAAAAACCCAGATTGACCTGTTGCAGAATTCTCACACAGAGAGTCATGACAACAGGCTTTTCTTTCCAGGAAGCAACTTATTTTGTGCCAGCACAGCTCAGTTGGGTTCCTGCCAGAAGAACTGAGCCCCTAATGCCATGTGGAGTAGTTTTTTATACAATTTCTTTCTCTTTGTCTCCCATACTGGTAACACACAAACATGCAGTCTGATTGAGTGGTCTCCTGTTGCAAGGTCGTGAGCAATGTCACCTACGCTGTATAGCCAGGTTGCCTTGAGGTTTTTGTCTTTTTTTTTTTTTTTTCATTCCTTAAGGGACCCTACCACAGGGTGTCCAAGTGTGGTAGCACATCGGAAATGATGGAGGGAAACTGAAGGCGGGGAGACAAAAGGTCAAGGCAGACAGTGAGAAACCAGAAGATACTTTTATTTTTATTTTTTATTTTTTAAATTAAAAAAAATTTTTTCGATGTTTATTTTTGAGACACACACACACACACACACACACACAGAGTGTGAGTGGAGGAGGTGCAGAGAGAGAGGGACACACAGAATCCAAAGCAGGCTCAAGGCTCTGAGCTGTCAGCACCCAGCCCAACACGGGGCTCGAACCCGCAAACTGCGTGATTGTGACCTGAGCCAAAGTTGGATGCTTAACTGACTGAGCCACCCAGGCACCCCAAGAAGACACTTATAAAAGGTGAGGCAGGGAGGGCCCAGATAATGGTTAAAGAGCACAAGATCCACAGGAACCCCAAGAGCAGGGTTTCACATGGAGGAGAAATAAGAAACAGGCCATCAGTGGGCCCCTGTGTGCTGGGAGGTGCAATTCTGCAGAGTCGGCAATCCCCAGCGACACGTGCCACATGAGCCTATGTGTAGTACGGGGTCCTGGATGGTCCTAACTATATAAATGTGTTGGACAT
Source organism: Panthera uncia (assembly GCF_023721935.1). Classification (NCBI taxonomy): domain Eukaryota; kingdom Metazoa; phylum Chordata; class Mammalia; order Carnivora; family Felidae; genus Panthera; species Panthera uncia. The sequence continues at coordinate 154,840,008 of NC_064811.1, forward strand.
CCAGGGGTGGCATCATTTTGTTTTCAGGTGCAACTGCGATGGACTCATAGTGGACGTTGCCCCCAACCAGTTTTACTTGTGGAGGGAAGGGGATGTCTGTGGATTGGTGGGGGTGCGCAGATGCATAGTTATATGAGGGGAGCATTACCCAAAGTGCGTTACCCAAGTGTCTTGGCAGAGAGATGAACAGGAAGATAATTGCCTGTTAAAATCAGACGCCCGCGGAGTTCTGAAACCCGTAGCTCTAATGGTACTTTTTAAATCGTGTTTCCCAAAGGATATTTCAGTCATGAGCACACAGCTCACTTACTTGAAACTATGTAAATTGTATCAGTTAATTTTTACATGGACTAAATGGCCTTTTCAGATGATTGTAGCAGTGCTCTTTGCTCTGGAATGCATTTTCTGCAGGTATGCGTCCCATGCAGTGTGTCTGCTGACCCATCTGCTGTCAGTGACCTGTGCACACCTGGTTCATCTCAACATCCCAAAATCTAAGAATTCCCAACTTTCAGCAAATGCCATGTGGTGCGTATTTGGCAGGAAGACCATTTTCCTCCTTCCAGAGTTCTGTGACTCTAGGGGAGGATTGACAGGGCTTCTTTGCCAGAACCCTGTCTTCTGCGTTGACCGTACATACAAATGTCTCCTTTGAACAAGGTGCTTATCTTTTATAGGGGGAATGTGGAAAGTTGGTTCCTAAACTGCTTAATTGACTACAACTGCTCTTTGTGAGCTTAGCCCGGTCTGCGGTTGTTGAACTATGACTGCCTGGCGATCCGCAGTGACGGATTGAAGGTGACAGTCTGAGTTAAAGTTCTGAGCTCCCAGCTGGTCAGTTGATTTCACAAGTACAGTGTTGGAAGAGTCATTTATCAGAAGCGTGAACCCAGAGATTTGAATGTTTGAGGTGACAGCTGTTAGACACACTGCTTAGAGAAATAACTCACAGAAGATTAGGATAAGACAGTCTTTGATAGAAGACAGTTGGGTACATTTGTTCATTTTTGGTCTCTGTGACTGGGAAATTGTGGTAAGGAAAGATCGCCGTGGATATTTCTGCTATTTCAATGCCAGAGTGGTGGGTGAGCCAAATTTCGGTTGCCGTAACCCTTATATAATGTGTGTGTATGAATTTGTAGAAAAATGTTAAACCCTGAGGAAGAGATAACACGGAAATCATTTTTAAAGAACGACTTATTTTTGTGTGTGTGTGCCTAATGCTCTATTAGTGGTAAGTTGATAATTTGTTTGAATTTAAATTTTTTAAAAAGTTCATGTGTTTTGAGAGACAGTGCAGGGAAGGGGCAGAGAGAGACGAGGGGAATCTGAAGCAGGCTCCCCGATAAAGCCAGACTTGGGGCTCGAACTTATTAACCATGAGATCATGACCTGAGCTGAAATCAAGAGCCAGACACTTAAACGACTGAGCCACCCAGGCAACCTGATAATCCCTTTGAAAAGACATATAACATTGGTTCAAATCCTTTTTAATCAGAGGTGATGACAACTGTGCTCTTCAGACTGTGAACCCTTTCCTCCTCCCAGGGAAGTAAAATTAAATCATCATTTGCCATGCTGGGTTTTTTGTTTGTTTGTTTGTTTTCATTGTCAAGTTGAAACATTGGCTTCTAGCAAGACTTTTGACATTAATTTCCTGGCAGGGACCTAGGATCATTTTATTTTTGTGAGATAGTAGCTCCAGTCACAGCAGAAGCTCAAACTCTTTCTTCCCTCCATAATAATGATGCAAATTACACTTCAAAAAGTGTGTCTATGGATCACCCTTCTTGTAAACTTCAGTTGGTATCAGGCCTCCTGATATAACATATTAGGCCTTCCGATGCCAGTCTCCAAGGCAGCTAGGACTTGAATTTGAGAGAAAATTTTAATATATCAGCTGAGACATCACATATAAATTTAATAAAGTCAGATTGGCCCAACGTGTAAACGCTTCTTCCAAGGTAGTCAGTCTGCATCAGGAGCTGCATTTACTCTTTGAGGCCACAGGGGTATCATTGGGCTTATTACCCATATGAACTGGTTCTTTCATGATACATTTTGGAAGTATTCTATTGTTGTTTCTTCCCAAAACACATGCTCATTACACTATTTGTCTTTCTCTGTTTTTTTTTTTTAATTTTTTAATTTTTTTTTAATTAATTTTTTTTTGCATCTCTTTGCCCCATATCCCTGTTTTAAAACACATTCCTGCATGATTTTATGATCTCAATCGTATGCTCTGAGATTCTAATGAGTGATTGAGTTCCAGAGTTCTTTCAGTTATAAAGTCATCTTTTTCTCCAGGTTTTTTTTTTTTTTTTTAATTTAATTTTGTGGAGTATAACCTTTTGGTTTTTTTCTGTTTTTGGTCTGTTTAATCTCCGATGTGTATTATACCTGCTACTCATCACTGGCACCTATAAAATAGATATGATTTCTCTCTTGTCCAGGAAATTACACTCAGGTTGAATTACTTTCTGGAAGTCAGAGCCAAAGTTTGATTTTGGAATTGTTCACTTCTAAAATCCATTCCCCACCCCCACTGCCATGCAGTAGTCCCCAGTGCTGATACCCTTTTTCTGTAGATAAGAAGATTATGTATTGCTGATCAAAAAAGAAAAAGATAAGCATCTTTCAGCATATGAAAGTAGTTTAAGTAGAGAATATTCCCCATTTCCTGGTTTTTATTCAGGTGACATATCTAGAAAATGAAAGAGAAATTAGATGTCAGTCCCAAAAGCAATAAATTAGATTGGAGTTCCAATGAGACTAGAGAATAGATAAGCACCAGAAACCTGGTTATTAACTTTTGTTAGGAATAGCTAAAGTCTCATTCATTTTTTCAGTTGTGTTTTGGTATTTCCTCTTTCGTGACTCCTTTCCATACGTTAGGCTAGGGTCAGATTTGCTAGAAAGTTGAACCAGTAAAAACAAAGCCCCCAAAACTAACTAATAAAAATAAAGAAGTCCATAACTGGGGCCTAGCCCAGTGTACCTGAAGATGCCTCACCCTAACCAGGGTCAATGACACCTGTGCCCTTGGTTTTTGCCTCCAGGATTGTTCTGAACTCACTCCACTATGTTATTTACCGCTTCTCTGCTGGTCTCTAGACTTGTACTTATGGCCCTTAAAGCAGGTATGGGCACTGCTTTATTCACCTTGTAATAATAATAGCTAACATTTAATGCCCCCTTAATACATTCCAGGCACTGTGCTGAACACTTCAGCTGCATTATCTCATTTAATTGTTAGCACTTACAAAGGAGAGAATAACTATGGAATAACCTTTGGAAATTTAGCAACTTGTCTGGCATTTCGCAGCTGCTAAGTTATTTGCCAGAAGTCACAGAGATAGTACGTAGGCAAGTCAGGTTCCAACTCTTAATTCTTCTGACTCCACAGCCTTGGTCCTTGGTGGTAGTTGGTACTAGGTTACCGTTAACTAACACAGTTTTTGTCACATATTGGTTGCTCACAAGGGCTTCTTGAATTGACAAGAGCGAGACTGTATTCTACTGAAACAAATTGAGGCTTCTAATTAGAAGATTAAGGTTTGAATTGCATTTATGCCACCGTTGGCTTTGAGACCCCAGTAATTCACATCATCTCTCTGGACTCTCTTCTGAATCAGCCGTAAAATGTGGTGGAAGGGGTTAAATGAGCGCTAAGATCTCTTCTAAACTCTGATGAATAAAATCAGAAGTGGTGACTAGAAAAATCATCCAAAACCGCCAGCTGGTGCACCAGTTATTGGGCAAATAGCTATTGCTTTATTCCAGTTGGTCCTCACTTCGGCTGTCGTGGTATAATTCCATTTAGATCCAATCTAGATACGTTTTTGCAGGGCCTCTATCATTTTTCAGAATGTTTGAAAAACAAAATACATTTGGGCTTCTAACCTTAGTTTGGAAATCTGAAATATACATAAGATGATATGAACGAGGCTGACTTTGATTACCGTATAGTGACATAGCTGGGGGCTGCAATAAAAAAAAAGAAACTTATAAAATTGAACTCGATATGAACCATGACAGGCCTCCTTAATGCACGGATGCTTTGGCTTTCAAGTGTATTCTTTCACTGCATTATATGAAATGTGGATAAAGTGATAAGTGAGTTTAAAAATGATTGTATAAGTGAAGTGCACTGTCACACTGTAAAGCATTTTGCCCTAGGGAGACCAAAAAATGTAAGGCAACCTCATTTCCTTTCTTTTAAGTATTTTCTGGGTTGCTTAGGGTTGCCAGTGATGGGTTGGTTGGTTTGTTGTTTGCTAAATTAAGATAATCTTAGTCTTGAAAAAAAATTTTTTTTAAGGAATTGTTATCCAAAGGGGATTTTTTGAGAGGCAGAAAACATAAATGCAGCAAGACTGAGAAAGATAAGGGCTGAAAAAAAGAGAAAAGAGCCAGAGAAATAGATATTAATTCATAAGCCTATATATAGATAATTGAAACCGTATAAAGGCACAGGGTTTATACCTTGGGGAGGCCACTGGGTTTAAGTCCAATGATTCAAAAAAGTGAAAACAACCAAGGTTGATGATTACAGTTGTTCCCTTCTCTAGCAGTTTATCAGTCCCTGAGCTTGGCATTGCCTCTCCCCAGCCTGAGTGCCATGAATGGGCCACACAAACTCCTTTGCTCCTCTTGTATGGTAGCCGGTTCCATCTGTCATGGTAGCAGTGACCACAGGGCTTCAAGAGGACCTGCAGGCTGGTGGAGTGGGTGCGAGCTGTGTTTGCCTGTCTTGTCCTCAGGTCCTCTGTCATTTGCACTTCTTGTCTGGTTGCTCAGTACTTATTGACCAGAGAGAAAGCAACTCGAGTTTTTATTACCAGTCTTTGGACATGGAACAACCTTTGAGGTCAGGTCTAACTTACATACAGTTTTGTATAATGTTTTCTTTCCATTGCAAACGGGTGCTTCTCACCAGGAGGGATAATGGACAGGACGTGAACATGGTCGAACTGCCTGAAACAAAATAAGAATGAGGTTTGGATTCTGCCTTACGTCCATCCTCTATTACTACTAACTGTAGGGTATTTGCCAAGGGCTTCTACCTGTATGTCTCATCTGAAAAGGGGATTACAGTGTGTCCTTGGCCCAGATCTTAGGAGAGTGCACTTAGGGTACACTTACCTATAAGGCAAAAGTCCTTGCATGTAGGTCATGTTCAATATTTGGTAGTCATTATTATTTTGATTGTACTTATTTTCTCTCTTGCCTGAAGGGAGTAGACTCTTGTTTTGATATAGGGAGGCCTTGCAGTTGAACCATCTACTGTATGTTCTGACTTCAGAATAACTCGGTGAGGACCCTCTGTTGAGGGATAAGATCATAAGCTTGCTGATTCAGGCCAAAAGAGGCTAAAATTAGGGTAGGCCTGAAGCTAGGAGCATGCTCACCTGGCAGTGTTTAAATGTAATAATATCAGAAACAGGGTTAGCTTTCAGTCTGGACCCATTTTGGAATCTTTTACTATTCTGTAATATTGCAGAACAGGTATATTAAAAGCTCAGTCTCGAAGTTCCTGGCATTCTCAAATGCAAATCTTCCAAGTGAAGATGGTGGCAGCACCACCCCCACCCCCACCAAGCCGGTGTCTTTCTTTAATTGTCTCATAATAACCTTACGTATTTTTCAAAATGCGAAGACTTCATCGGAACTCTTGTTAAATTTAGACAGCTCTTTTGTGTTAGTGGTTGCAGTTACATACTTTGAGTACTGACGTCATATCATTGTTGCCAACAATATTATACCATTTTAAAACATAAAATAGTGGTAATTAAACACTGTAGTTATACACAATCAGCTTGCAGTTCTGTAGGGGCAGACCAGTCCTGATTAAGACCAAGCAAGTTCTAGGCCTTTCACTTCGGGGCTAAGAAATCTGATAATGGGCCCGCTGCTGGTGAGCGCTGAATGCCCCCCTCTGTCCGGCCTGGCCTGGTGACTGCAGTGGGGTCAGAGTGTGGGTTTAGTTTGAGGTCTGGACAGCTGCAGCATTGGGACCAGCTGGTCCTCATTCTGGCACTGACTGAAGTCGGGTAGGCTCCCCTCAGAGCTCCAACTCCTTAACAACTCTGAGTGTGGTTAACACACGGCTCTGTCAAGTGCTTGCTGCCAGTATTCCCGCCCAGTTGGGGTGAGGAACTTGTCGCAGTTGTCCTTCCAAATAAGCTGCTCCGGGGCACCTGGGTAGCTCAGTTGGTAGAGGTCTGACCCTTGATTTCAGCTCCAGTCATCCCGGGGTTGGGGGACTGAGCCCCGTATCCAGCCTCTGCACTGAGAGTGGAGCCTGCTTAGGATTCTCTCTCTCTGTCCCTCTGCCCCTGCCCCATGTGCATTCTCTCTCTATCTCTCTCTCTCTTAAAATAATAAGAATAAAAAATATAATAATTTTAAAAAGCCACTCTGAGGTCAAAGATGGATTTCCCATGCAGCTAAAGACATTTAAGCATTATACCTCTTACTTGTATGGGGCTGGTTCCACGAATCCTGACAAAATTTTGTATTTTTTATTTTGTAATCCTAATGTGGCCCCCTCAAATGGTGTAACTTTTAGGTCTCTCTGAATGGGGGGAATGAGTATTTATTTTAATCGTTATTTGGAGGTAAACCTCATACTACAAAGTTAAGTTAGAACATAGAGTGCTTTACTACAGCATTTTAAAGTGGTAAAATAATACTGTAACTTGTGTCAGTTATCACTTACCTAAATGTTCAGATCTGGGAAACTTTGGGAGGGCCTCAAGTTCAGATCTAAGTATGCTAAGTGAATCAGCCATCAGCATCAATAAAACTCCTCGAACAGAGCATTTTCCTATGTAGATAAGGTGTGGCAGACAGTCTCCTTCAGCACAGATCCAATTTGATGGTTTTTTCACTTAATTTTATATGCAGTGTGTGCTTCTCATTTTTACATAACTTCACAACCCCGGGGATTGGAATAGCGGACACCGAGGAAAATAGATGAAAAGAGAAAGTTAAAAAAAAAAACAAAAAACAAAAACGCACGTAGACCAGCAGAACTGCAGAGATCACAGACAGCTGGGAAAGATAGGCAGCATCAGTGAGAAATGGAGTTGATCAAAACTGAGGTTGTCCCTGGGGATTTCACTTGCAGGGAGGTAACAGAATCGCACATTAGAACAACAGGCATTAGTTATCCCTTTATATCTTATAGGGGAAAATAAGTGGTGTTGCACCAAGTAAAACTGAATTAAAGTCAGTATACTTCTTCGAAGTAGAAATTTTATCACACGTGAGGCTGCAGGCTGTGTTGGCTGAGGCACAAACATTGGAGTTGGAATGCCAGATTTTTTTATTGAGATATAATTACTGTACAGTAAACTGTACATACTTAAAGTGCACAGTGTGATAAATTTTGACCTATATAGTCCTGTGTGAAACTGTTACCCTAATGAAAATAATAAACGTAACCATCACCCTGAAACATTTCCTCGTACCCTTATGAGTCCCTCCCTGCCTCTTCTGTACTCTCCTTCCAGGCATCCACTGATAGGCTTTGTGTTGCTACAGATTAGTTTGCATTTTCTAAAAGTTTGTATAAATGGAATTATATGTGTTCTGTTTGTGTGTGTGTGTGTGTGTCAAAATTCTGACTCAGATCAATTGTTTTGAGATTCACGCATGCTGTTGTAGTTTTGCTTTTTATTGCTGAATATTTGGTTGCGTGTACATGTGACAGTGTTTATCCATTTACCTGTTGATGGACATTTAGATTGTCTTTACTATTTGGCTGTTACAGATAAACCTGCTGTGAGCCTTCGTGTGCCGGTCTTTGGCCATGCATTCCATCTCTTGGTTAAATACCTAGGAGGGAAGTGACTGGGTCATATGCTAGATGCACATTGGCTACTTGGATTTAAATCTCTGTTGTACCACCCAGAGCTTATGACATGGAGTTACTCATTTAATCTGTTGGTATGTAAGGGACAGGTCTGTTAGAAGGATTAAATAATATAATTCATGTGAGGCATTTAGCAATGTGCCTACCGTGTAGTAAGCATCTATCATCTTGCATGTAATTTTTTTAACTTTAAATATTTTAAAGCTTTAGAAAGTTTCAGTGTTGAAATTTCTTAGCTTTGCTTCTCGGGAAAATTCATTCAAGAGGAAAGGGATTATTCCATCAAGCTGCCTCATGGTGGGACTGATAAATACTCTATTTAAAAGATAGGTTTACTTGTAACAGGAGGTATGTGCATGGTTATTAGCTAATGAAACACAAAGAATGCTTACCAGGCTGGCAACCTTTGAGATGAGAGATTGAAATGAGAGATTTCAGTCTCTGGAAAGCTATCCATATATTAAAATTCACAGAATGTGTAACCAGTTTAATGAGAGTTAATAATAAATATCCATTATATATGAAGACTCAATGATAAAAGAGCTAAGATAAAGAAAATGCAGTTCTGAAGCTTCTCTTTTAGTTCGTGTGTAGTAATTGAGGAGTGATTTCCAGGTTGAATGTGAATCCACTTTCCTTATTAGCTGTGTTGCTTTGGGGACATCATTTAACCTCTCTGCCACTTAGAAGAATTAGCCTCCAGCTCCAAAGTCTATGATTCTGTGACACATTATATGACATGATACTTCTTTAACCATTCTGGCACTCCCTAAAATCTAAACATTGAGTTGGAATCATTTTTTAATTATGCCCATGGAGAGTTTTATGATTGCTTAAGGAGAGGTGTAGATATTAATGCATTTATGCAGGAGTCCTCACTAGGTGTCCTGATTCAGTGCTGTTATCTTTCTGGTCTGCATGCCAAAAACAAGCAACGTATCACAAGAGACATAGCCGAGCTCCCCAGTTTTATCACCACTGACCGAGGGGTCAGAGCCCGGCAGCGCCCTCTCTCCAAGTTTGTCTGAAAGTCGCCTAGACCTGAGCATTACACAGAAATTTTTCTTTGCTCGCAACTGTGGAGCAGTACGTGAAGAAAGGACCCTCTTCTGAGGATGTGGTTTTTGAAACACCAAGCCCAGATAGACACAAGGAAATGGTGATTTTTCTGTTTGATTTTGAATTTTCCTGTTGTTTGGATACTCTTTTCTTTTCAGCACTGCCTTCTATGAAATTAACCATAACGCCGCACTTAAATCAACACCTGCTCTCTGTCTTCTCAACTAGCAGCTGGATGAACAGATGCCAGTGAGGAATTGCTGTCCAATAACCATCCTGCCCTGTTTTGTCAGGACTGTTATTTGCATTTTTCACGTTTATTTATTTATATGTATAGCTGCTTTTTCCTGAGTAATATTCAAAATGCTGACCCCATTGTGGGAGAGTAATGATTTAGAAATACTGCAGTGGTTATAAATTCTGATACAATATATCATAGACCTGAACTGCAGAATGATCTTCATGCTGTCTTTTTCAGATGTGCACTTGAAGAGGCATCAGCGTCTCTCATAAATTTCAGCCTCCCTGCCCCCCACATCTCAACATGACCCCCCAGAGCATATGTAGGAGACGATATTTGATAGGAGTTTCCAAGGTTGCTGCTAATATCGCTTCAATTAAAAATTGGTTACTTTTGAGGTATCCTCAAAGGCAGGAGAAACTTACGTGGCCATAACTTATTTAGATCTTGCTTTTGAGCAGAATGATTTCTTTCCATTCTGACATAAGGAAATAATGTTTTGGGTCACTACTGACATTTTATTCATGCAGGTAGCCTATTCAGTGGGTCTGCTGGGACTGAGCGCATGCATGGACTTCAGCTTGCAGTCATCAAGAAAGCAGTCGGCTTTTGCTACTGAGTTCAGAGACTATGCCCCAATTTGTGGGCAGTTTCTCTTAGCATTCCAGTGTGGTACACAGCATACGTTGAATTTTGCTTCCTTCAGTAACTCGCTAGAATATTTTCTCTCAAACAAACTCAACTTCTGATCATGTTTGTTGGAAAAACTATGTAAAAGCCTCATTCTATGCAAATATGGAAAAACTGTATTTCCTTTCCCTATTCTGGGGCTAAAAACAAAAAGCAAAATCAGATAGTCAAGAAAGTCAACTGTTGGTTTAATTTCAATATTTCCACAGTGGTAATCATATTTTTAGTTATTACTGTCAAAGTTATAAATTATTAAAGGTCTGTGTTTGTGATATTTTTTCACTGCTGCATTATCCAAATTGATTGGCATGCGGTAAAAATTTAATTTGCCTTTTGCTTTCTCATTGCTTTAAAATGTTTTCAGAATGCAAATGATCGTATTAAAATTGTTGTACACTATTCATAATCCGTGTGCTAGTTCAGTGTTTTAAAAGGATCCTCAAAATGAAACCTTTCAACATTCATCCATTGATCTTCTTGAATGTCTGTATTTTTTCAACCTAATTTCTGGGGAATTAAATGATCATTTAACACAAAGGTAATATATTCTCCTTTAGAATGTAGCAACTTCACTAGAATACATTTGCATAGGATAGTTTGCCCAATGCCAGTCTCCCTAAGAGGAGATGGGTCTAAATTTTCAAATTTGCTATTCTTAAGGGTTTTTTTAAAGGTTGAGCAACTAATAACTGTGGCATAAGGCATTTGTGTCTAAAATTCAGTGATACCTTTAGCAATATTCATTCAATCAAGTTTGGCTCTGTGTGTGTGTGTGTGTGTGTGTGTGTGTGTGTGTGTATAAAAAAGAAACATGAGATGATTTGCCAAAAAGCAATGTTTGATTCCCTAGGATAGACTTAAGAGCTAGATCATTTGAGCCAAAGAGCAGTGGGTACATAACTCATATTCAGAGTTTCCAGTGACCATGGAGATTTTCTGTTAGAGACCATTGCAGGATTGGCTTTGGGCCACTGGGGAAGGTCTGTTCCCATCTCTGACTTCAATATACTTTTTCCCTGCCTCAATTTTTTGACATGCCAGTTTCTCCTCTGCCTTCCTACCTGCTTACTTTCCTTCTGGTCTGTGACCCTTTCCAGGGTGCATTTAATAAGGCAGGAAGACAGGACTAGTGGAAGATTTTCAAAGGCACCCTCGCACACCCTGTGCTCACAAAAGTGCGCAAAATCATTTTATCCCTATAGTATGGAATACTTCTCTGTCCCATAGCAGGAATATATGTTCCTAAATACAGATAGATATTCTTGGGAATGCCTCTGTTTGGGATCATGGAGGAATATTGTAAACTACTGAATGACACATGCATCACCATAGCCCATGGTTGTGTGTGGACCAGAGCTGTTCTTAGTCTGTGGTGTTTAATTTAGTGACTGACTGCTTTATTTGCAATATAGCTACTAGTTTGGTGTGTTTGAGGGTTTATGTGGGCATTAAAAACTGTGGATAAAAAAATAAGGCAGCCAATCAGGTTGAAGAAAGTGTTTATCTCTTCACGGTCAGTGGGATGATTTGGCGTCTTCCATTTACAATTTACAGAAAATTTATCTCCTTTGTCTCTGGCACCCAGGTTCAGAATTCTCTGCTCCCCGTGTCACAGTGTATTTGAGTATATGGGATGTCACACTGGGAGAAAAACCAGAACATGTATATACCAGCGTGCAAAGCTTGGATAACACATTGGACTCTGACTTGGTGGCCCTGCTGTTGAGATTTACATGGGGGACATAAACAGTTGTTGATTTATTCCAGCCTCGAAGCTCAGAAGTCACATGTTTCTAGTGATAGGTTAGGTGGTTAGAAAGTATTTTGGTCACAAATCTATTCCTTTGATACCCGCCTTCCTGAGAGTGGAAGATATTTACAGGAGAATAGAATGGTTTTCTCAATCGAATCTTCCATAGTTTAAAAATTACTGGTTTGAGAACCTGGGATCATGCCCTGACCTATGACTATTATTTGTGATTATTCGCTTATAATTTGTGATTATTCTGTGTTAACACAACTAAACCACAACGATACCAATTTTTGAGAGCTGTAACTAACAGAGCAAAATCCCTAGAATTTTCTGCCATATAAGTTATATTGCAGTAATTCAGCATCTTTCCATTATAACCTAGAAATGATTTTTGTAAATACTCAAAACTAAATGTGTGAAAGATAAGATGTCACCCATATTTGATATATAAGGTGAAAAAATAACAAAAGGCAGGGCTTTAGATGATTCTCTTTGAGTGAAGTTCCATGTTATATGGGTTTTAATTCTGACTTATTCATTGCACAGCTAGTCTTCCAGGTAGAAAGGTAGTAAGAAAGACAAGCCAAAACCAAAATTGGGACAGGAATATGAGGGAGAAGCTTTTGTTTTTAGAGGGGACAGATTTGCAGTTGATTGAACTGATCCTTGGATATGCTAACAGCCACTGAATTTACTGCTTCCTCCTTTGGAAACATCTTGGCTTGTCATCTTGTTATAACCTTTGCACAAGTACTCAGAAGAAAGTCAAGATCCTTAATAATCATGTAAATTAGGCAGAACAGACACATCTTTGATGGGAGAAGGAACTAATACCGAAACATGTTATTAACAAATGGCCAGTGATGTGACAAATATTTTGTACACATGGAATTAATAGTGAAACATGCAGCCGCCAGCTAATAGTTTTAAAATGATAAAATCATAGTTAATTCAACTTTATGAGACAAACATATTGAAAAAGATGTTGCATAAATGGCTTCAGTAACATGTGTTATTTTCCCCCCGTTATTTATATTTAGGAGAATAGGGTAAAATGTTGGACACTGTAATTTTCCAGTGGCCTAAATGCCATGCTTCATGGTATCAATATTATAGAATATAGGTTTTGCCCTGCCCCCACCCCCATCATCAAGACTTTCTTGGTTCTCAATCTTGTAACATTCTGAAAAATTTAACTTACCATTGATGTAATAATTGAAGTGATTTCTTCCCAGTGTGATTTGTGGTCTAAAAAAAAAAAAAAGTCCTCCGTGGAATTTTTAGGGCTCGGTGGAGCTCACGGATAGGGGTCTTGTGAATAAAATAAAACTCAGTGAGGCATGTCTGTGAATTCTGATTATTCCCTGTGACCTGAGAATCCCAAGTAGATCAGATTTTGTCTGGTGGATGGGCAGAAAGAAGGAAGGTTTCTCTTGTACCCTGATACTCATTCATTGTGTGGGACTGACTTGATCTTCTATCGAGTGACCATGTGAGGAGTTTATAAAATTGCTTGCCATGTGTCCTGATTCAAAACACATTGACTGTGATCCTCTGTGATACATACAGGAAAATAGGAACCATCAGGAGAATTATTGGTAACCCACTGTGTGCAGCTAATGGGACTGTGGGCAAGAGAAACACCCCCGTAAAACCATCCGCAGGTTTGGACCGTTAAATATAAGTTGCTTGTATCTTCAGGGGAAGATGACTGCTCTGCCAAATCCACTGTTTACCAAGAAATAGGAAAGGTGTCTGGAGCAGTGTTTTTTAACTGTGTTTTTTAGAGTCATATAAGCCATCATCCTAAGGAAAAGACAGGATACTTGGTAAAAACCTGATTCCTGAGTACAGATCTATTGTAACACAGTCTCTGGGAAGACTGCATGTCATATACTCTCCATTGGTGATTCCATGGTTGTTAGAATTTGCCAGATTTCCTTTCTATCTCTTCTTACATCTAATGCTGTTGTTCATCTATCTAATGTTGTTGTCCTATTTCAAAGTAAGCTGCAGGCAATGTGATACTTCATCTCTAATGGCTGTGAGTGCCATGACATTTCATCTCTAACTGCTGGGGCTGGGGGTGACCAAACATTTTACGTAAATTTCTGCAGCAACATGTTCTACAAGCTACAATTTGAAACCAGTCTTCTGAGGAGTGGTTCCCCAGCTTGAGAATCTCCTGGAGGTCTTGTTACAGAGTTTCTGGCAAGTTTAGTGGGTCTGGGCTGAGGGCTAGAAATGTGTGGTTCCAACAAACTACTAGGTGAGACTGACACAGCCGGTCTGGGAACACTTGGAGAGGAGAATCTCTGTTGTAGTGTGTTGAGACACAAATTGTTTTTAATGAGGAGTCAAAAACCACTGTTTCTCATCCAGACTGTCAAGTTCCTCTTTTTTTTAAAAAAAAAAAAATTTTAATGTTTGTTTATCTTTGAGACAGAGGGAGACAGAGCACGAGTGGGGGAGGAGCAGAGAGAGAGAGGGAGACACAGAATCTGAAACAGGCTCCAGGCTCTGAGCTGTCAGCACAGAGCCCAATGCGGGGCTGGAACTCACAGACCATGAGATCATGACCTGAGCCGAAGTAGGATGCTTAACCGACTGAGCCACCCAGGCGCCCCTGTCAAGTTCCTCTTTTTGTTTCCTCCCTCAAATGTCTATAATCTGCTGAAAATGGAATCACACTTTAAATTACACCATATATTTATATTCTCATTGAATGTATTTTTTTGTTTGTTCACTAAGTTCATTGCTAAGAACTCAATATCCTGGGTGAGAAGAGGTAAAGACGAAGTACAGTGGACAGTGTTCTCATGGTGGGTTGCTCTCCATGGGCTTGCATTCTAAGGACATTAGATCTAGGTAGGACTCAGATGTATTAGGTAAGATTGGTGTTACCTTTAACATTTCTTATCCAGTCTGTGTGCTACCATGGGGAGGGTGTAGGAGAGGAGGGAACTTTAAAAATAATGTATAACATTGTCACTATGTAGCTGACACTCCATTATCTACCCAGGAAGATTGGGGCTACTCTCGGGCACTCTGGTGGGCTTTCTCTGGCTGACCATGCTGGACCTGAGTGTGGGTATGTTAGAAATGGAATTAGTCCAAGAGAACTGGTGGATAAATAGCTCTGAAGGTATCTGACAGCATCTCTCCAAGGTCCCCAGGAGGGTTGGGCCCCATGGTACAGAGTAACCTGCTCAGATCTATACCCTGTATTGCCCTTCTTCCCTTCCCTCTCCCTTTGGATCACTCTACCTACAGGCTTTGCTATTATCCAATCACGTGTCAGTGCTTCCTAGCAATACATCCCAAAGAAACCAACTTTCACTTACATCCCTGTCTCGTAGGTGATTTGGGTGTGGGGAGGAAAAACTTACTGCCAGGAAACTAGAAAGAGCGCCCAAGAACATTTGTATAGCAACTCAGGTTTTTAATAACTCTTTGTGAACTATACCTATTTTATTAGCAATGGACGTTCATTATCAAAGAACCAGAAATTTCATGTCCCAAAGCTTGAATGTTTAAGTCACATAGTAGCAGGAAGTGAACGTGGGTGTCAAATCACGCACCGTCTCATACCCCTCACCAGGACCCCCAGGGTCTAGTCTCAGTGCAGTGTTCTGTTCAGAAGGACATATCCATCAATGGCGATGAAATTTAAGTAGCAGAAATCCTTTAATTGTATTTCTTGGCATATTTAAAGGTTAAGTATGTGAAACATAGTAATTCACCTCTCACATACCCTTTTGTTCTATCCACACCTGTCAAATGCTACTGTAGCTCCTGCACTTTTTTTTTTAAGTATAACTTTGATTAAAACTCTCCAAAAAAAAAAAAAAAAAAAAAAAAACGCTACCCAGAATCAGATTGGTGTCACGTAGCCGCCACTCCCTTCGGTTTTCTTCCTGAATTTACGTGATATTAGAAATCTGAAAGAAAGTGTCTGCGTGTCTGGGTCCCTCCTTAGAAGGTTGGGAGAGAAGTAGCTGCAGAAGCAGATTCCTAGTCTCCCTTAGCAGGTTGGGCGGGGCTGGGACCACCTGACGACATTAATTAATTAATAATATGTGTTCTATTACACAGCTATTTATAGTGTGCCTTACTTTTCTGTGACAAGTTTTTTTTGCACTTGCCATGCATTGTATACTTTCCTTTTTGATAATTATGTGTGCACAGTCATTTCTACTGGACTTCATAGGTTCGATGAAAGACTATAATTTATTTGCCTAGTTGCATACTAGGCATGGTTGGTATTTCCATTTTTTTCTCCTGTAATAAGTTGTGCTGCACACATATTTATGAACTGACTTGCTAATTTCCTTGGGATCATTTGTATGAATGGAATTACTAGGTTGGAGATTGCAGTTTTCAAATATTCTGATATATGTTGCCGAGTAATCTTCCTGCAGTACATGTATGGCTGTGGTGTTTTTGCCAGGACCTCAGAAACCTAAGAAGTCATCATTCTGTCTTAATCTTTGTCACTCTGATAGGTAAATAAATAAATCAGTAAACAGTGTCTTGTAAAACTTGGTGTTTTTTTTTGTTTTGTTTTGTTTTGTTTTTGATCACAATATTGACACTTCTTTTGGTGTGTTAGAAAAATCTCTTCTCACTGGGCAAATTGCTTTTCTATCTGTGGCTCACTTTTTCAGTGAGATATTGTTAGTCTTGATGTTTTGTGTTGGAGTGCTTAATAGATAAAAGAAGTTACCTCTTTTTCTGGGCAATATTTCCCAGTTTGGCATTTTCTTCTTTGCACGTTAAGCTTTTACACTGGCTACTTGAAGACATACTTTAAAAAAAAAAAATTATTTTGAGGGGGTGGGGGGGAGAAGGGGCAGAAACAGGGAGGAGAGAGAGAATCTCAAGCAGGCTCTATGCTGTCAGCACAGAGCCTGACACGGGGCTCGAACCCACAAACTGTGAGATTGTGACCTGAGCCAAAGTTGGACGCTTAAGCAGCTAAACCACCCAGGCGCCCCCCCTCCCCCGAATTTACACATTTAATAAACAAATTAACAGTCTTCTTTTCTGATTGATTCCCTTTTACCCTGTGATTGCTACAGGCTTCAGTTTTAGTCATAGCAGCAGGAATACCTTGTTGTCTATGGTGGCCATTGTTTTCTTCAGAGCCTCAGAAACAGGAAGGCACTTATAATGCTGTAGTGTTGCTCTTACACACGTAAATGAATGTGTTTGCAAATTCCAATTAAAGAAAACTTTTAACATTCTCCTGGCTTAAAGTTACTCATGTACATAGGAATGTCATAAGGGGTCCATCAGAGGGTACAGCAGATTGCGTATCAAGATTGGTGTTACAAATGTGAGAGGGTTTGAGAGAAGGCGGTGACCATTGTCAGCGGGGGCTGTAGCTTCTTGTCCAAGCAGTGGCCTGAAATGGCTCTGTTGGGGTTTCAGTAGGTAGAGTAGCAGAAAAGGCAATTTTGAGTCTGGTTCTATTTTTCCTTCAGCAAGTGTGAAAATAAAGGAAACTGCATTTAAAATGGAGTTGAGGCGGGGGGGGGGGTGCCTGGGTGGCTCAGTTGGTTAAGCATCTGACTTCTGCTCCGGTCATGATCTCATGGTTCAAGAGTTAGAGTCCCGTGTAGGGCACTGTGCTGACAGCTCGGAGCCTGGAGCCTGCTTCACATTCTGTGTCTCCCTCTCTCTCTTCCTCTCCCCCACTCACACTCTGTCTCTCTCTCTCAAAAATAAATTAACATTAAAAATTTTTTTTTTTAAAAATGGAGTCGGGAATCCCTGAAGGGGGCGCTCTCATGCACATGCCAGTCATTGCAGCCTGCATAACCAGCAGAAGGAAGGAAGATAAGAATTATCTTGACAAGGGAGGACATTTTTCACATAGGAATATCATCCCTGCTTTTAAGAAGAAAAAAGGAAGAAGATCCTTCCCTGCCTCAGCAACAATGCACTCACCATTACACTTGTACCCAGTGAGATACCACCACCCCAAACTCCGGTCTTCTACACTGAATTTTATTTAAGACAACTTTCCTTGACTTCCTCCTAAAACCTAATAAAAACTGACCTCTCTTTTGCCTCTTTGGACTTGCCTGTGGTTCACAATATCTTGCATGTCCCTAATTGTAATTCCTCTGCTATTCCTGAATAAAGTCATTTTGCTCATAAAATAACCATTTGGTTTATTTTTAAGGTTGACACAAGAAAGGCCTCTTTCAGTACGAAGCAAATAAATAAAAATAAATGGGAATGCCAGTCCAGGGGCCAGCTGTTCATCCACAATTGAGTTGCCCAGTAGCAAGATCCTGCTGCCTGCGTAAGGTCAGATGACCTTCTGGGCTACTCTCCACATAAAAGCACATGATGGCCTTGAGTCTTGGGTCAACGTTGGCAGTAAAAATACATGATTTCCACGATTCTGCTTGGAGAGGATTGTGCCCTCTTCTCTGTCTTTATTTTGGGTTCACATGCATTGGCTCAGATGATCATACTGTGTAACCATAGAACACTGTGAATGATATTCCTGATATGCTGAATAGCTGTGCAGGAATATAAATGATATTTATGAGCAAGTTGGGAGTGCTTTAAATATTGTGAAAATGCTGACTTTGACACATTGGGGATAATGATGCAGAAACAGTAGGCTCTTTGTAAACTGTTTAATGGCAACAATTTTCTAAATCAAAGCAATCTACCCTTCTCCATTTACAATTTCGTCTCCAACTACTATAGTCTCATAAAGAGGTTTAGTGCACAGAATCTTTTGCTTTTCTGAATGGTTATCCGGTACTCTGATGTTTTGAACCACTTAGATTTTGTCTTTCAACAACTTAGAAATGTTACTTGGGGGCTGGAGGGGTTTGTCATTGTGGCCAGAACATGGTGTTGTTAATAGATACAAATTTACTTAAGAAGTACAAGTTTCAAAATGTGAGATGATGTCCTCATGTTAGTGTTTAACATCCTAGGTAAATATCAATACTTACATAAGTAGGTTTGTGTGCTTGTATAGAAATAACAAAATGGTAATGTACGTATGTCTCTAGCCTATTGAGAAAGCATTTGCAGTAGTCAATGCCAGAAGGGTTTTACAGTGCAACTCAGTTACATTTAATGTTTCCAATATGGCAAAGTTTAATCTGTATATTAGCTTTTAAATTTGCTAGGTCATATTTACCTTAAAATGCATATTTTTTTCCATGTGGGAGCTGAAAAGAATTCTTGTAATCTAATTATATGTGTATCCAGTGCTGTTTACATTTCATAATGCCTACATTTATTCCTGACCTATTGTATCTTTATTTAATGAGTTTTCATTGAGAATTTTCCGTGACCCCTTTGCTTACATCAGAAGAGAAAATAAGTTGATGTAAAATAGCAGAAGTAGCAGAGAAGAATACCGGCTAGAAAACACTTAAACCTTTCCAAGGGAACCCGGAGAGAACTTTCCTACTGTGTGGTTCTTGTCATGTGGAGCCTTTCTAGAGACAAAAACTCTGCTGTACTCTGCCTTAGGTACACTGGGATAACACATCTCAATCTTAGTAAGTTTCCTCTGGTTCCACTTTCATTTTCATTTAAAGAGAGAGATTTATTTAGGGAAGGAATTTTCATCATCTTTGACAGCGTAAGGCATGGGAAGAAAAGTAAACGTAGCTGTGTGCTCAGAAACACAATATGCCAAGTTTATATCTCTGGGACTTTGCTATAAACTTTTATTTTAAATGTTCTTCTGTGTGCTCACAAAAATTTAGAGGATATGAAACATATATTAGATTTTTTTTTACCTCAAACACTGAATAAAAACTCATGCATGAAAGTGCCTAATAAAATGGATAATGTCCAAAGGAAGGAACAAGGATTTTATGATTTTAATACAGACCTGACAGAAAAAAAAGTAAGTTAAAAAGCAGAGTCCTCTCTCTGTGAGGTGTATCACCAACGAGTGGAAAGATAAAGAAGATTTGCACATTTAATTTCTGGGGGTCTTTAGTGTCTCTCTGTAGTCTATTCGGACTTTTGGGGTCATGGTACATATTTTCCATGGAGGGGTTCCAAGTCATTCTTGTCATTCTTACCCTGTTGGAATTCTTAAAAGAGAAAAAAATATTCTGTAGGTCCAAAAAAAAAAAAAAAGCTTTGCTTACCTGATGCTCCTCTATTTTTTATATTTTCCCGGGGGGGGGGGGGGAAGGGAAATGAGCTGTAGCTTGATGTAAAGTAGACAGAAACCATCAGTAGCAGCCATGATATCACCATTATTTAGACTAGTAGGAACTGACAGAGGAGCCTTGTGGAAACAGTCATTGGCTTTGTGTGGAAGTGCAAAATCAGATTAGAGGCTTCCGGTGATAATGACTAATTAAATATATATTTATGTAGAAAGTCATGAAAACTGATGAGGACTGCAAAGATTTGAAGAATCAGAAAATACTGGGGATATATGGAATTTCAAGATGTATTTCCATCTTCAGTCGTATGTGCTGTTTGCTGCTTTTTTTCAACATACAGTTGCACAGTGTGTGCATTCTAGTCAGAGCAGGCTTAATGGTCAAAAGAAATTGGAGAGTGAATATAGCAGAGAATTTCCAATGAACATCTTAACTTCAGGAAAAATACAAAACCATAAAATAAATATATAAAAATATATACATATATATAATACAGATATTAGGTTATATTTGTATATACGTGTAAATACTGTATTATGTCTTCGTAGAAACAAGAATTTTTTTTAATGTTTATTTTTGAGAGAGCATGAGCAGGGAAGGGGCAGAGAAAGAAAGGGAGACACAGAATCCAAAGCAGGCTCTAGGCGCTGAGCTGTCAGCACAGAGCCCAACGTGGTGCTCGATCCCACGAACCACAAGATCATGACCTGAGCCGAAGTCAGACGCTTAACCAACTAATCCACCCAGGTGCCCAGAACCAAGAATTTTTAAGCTTATATATTAAGTATTTGATACAATAAAGAATCAGATATATTTTTTTTTGTTTTGAATACACAGTGGAATCAGTTGCTCACTTAGATACTGGAGTGTCACTGTTCTAAATATTAATCTATTAGAATTACAATGAGTGTGCATATTCTCAGAAGTTAGCCTTCACTACTCCTTCATGTGCACATCTTTTTAATTTTTCTTCCCTCCTAATGGTTCTGTGTGTTGAATGTTGGCATCCACAGCAATGATTTTCTCTTTTTGTTTTGTGTTTCTGTAAAACCACATTGGGTCTCTTCAGAGTAACACAATACATCAATGTAGACAAGACAATGTATACATTAGAGCACAATAGCCACTATTCTTTAGGTTAATGGAAGCTTGGCAGAAGTTGAACTGAAATTAAGCAAATATAAGAGAGCAATGCTTGCCATCATTAAAAGGATCGTGAAGAACAACTTAATGTTTTGGAAAATGGCCTTGGAGGCTTGTATTGTGAGTGTGGTCAACAGATCACAGCAATTGACAAGTAAGAAAAGTTGACTCATTTGGACCAGAAATAGGTTCTGTGTCACAAAAACCTAAATGGAGGCTGATTCCATGAGCAGCAGCTGTGTTGGCTCATGAGCTACAAATCTACCCATGTAGTAGGTTTTGTAGGGTGTATTTAGTCATGGTCCTCAGAGGCTTTGTAACCCATGCTTCCTTTTCACTTTTTAGGAGATTGCTTACATTGTGTGATGGAACTAAGGCAGTGACCATCTTTAGTCTATTATGTGGTCTCTTGAGTTGCAGCTGATGTGCATTTTCTGGGATGAAGTGAGAATTCTCTGAAGAATACTGATGCCAGAGGCACCTGTGTGGCTCAGTTGGTTAAGCATCCGACTCCTGAACTTGGCTCAGGTCGTCATCTCACAGTTTGTGGCAACGAGCCCCGTGCCAGTCTCTGTGCTGGCAGCATGGAGCCTGCTTGGGATTCTTTTCTCTCTCCCTCTGCCCTTCTCCTCCGCTCATGTGCGCGCGCGCGCACACACACACACACACACACGCTTTATCTCTCTCGAAAATAAGCAAGCTTAAATAATACTGATGCAAAATTTTTGCAAAGATCGTCATAACTGGCATCACACCCTGTGCACCCCCCTCCCCCCCCGGGGAATACTTAGAACTCATTCTTTTAAACCTGTGACTCAATTCTTTTAGGGTTTGGTTGGAGGATATTTGAGTGCCATCACATCCTTCCTTGCTAAGTCCACTCCTGTGAGCACGGTATGGTCCCAGGTAAGAAAGAGAGAACGTAACCTGGCCTCAAGATCAGTGCTCCTTGCACTTTATGCTTTTCCTCCTGATTGTTGTATGATTTTAATTGTAGAATGCTTTAGAATTCAATTTACGTTTATACTGTATATCCAGGGGAGCCTGGGTGACTCAGTCAGTTAGGCATCCAATTTCGGCTCAGGTCATGATCTCGTGGTTCCCGAGTCCCACATTGGGCTCTGTGCTGACAGCTCAGAACCTGGATCCTGCTTAGGATTCTTTGTCTCCCTCTCTCTCTGCCCCTGCCCTACTCGTGCTTTGTCTGTCTCTCTCAAAAATAAACATAAAAAAAAATAATTACTTTCATTAATATTACTACTGATGCCACCTGAAAAGTCTTTGGGTATTAGGAAAGTGTAAGGTTCACCATGAAAAGTAAAAGTCTTCAAAAATTCTAATTTTCTTATTATTTTTTTTTAATATTTATTTTGAGGGAGAGAGAGAGTGGAGAGAGAGAATCCCAAACAGGCTCCACCCTGTCAGTGCAGAGCCAGATGCAGGACTTCATCCCAGGGACTTCAGGTCATGATCTGAGTCAAAATCAAGAGTCAGACACTTAGCTGGCTGAACCACCAGGCACCCCCAAAATTCTAATTTTCAAAGGAGAACACACATTTAGTTACAAGCAATGAGTCCTGTCAGTTTTTCTTTTGAAATGGCAATCTTTTTATGTTTATGAAAATGTCTGCTAAATACCCAGTTTGAATAATAATTTTTTAATCTTTCTTTCAAGTCTAATGTGGGGTTCCATGAGAAAAAACAAAAACCTTTCACTTATAACTGAGTTACACAAGAGCTTTTCCTGTAGACGGGCCTCTTGGTCTGGTATGCACCAGAAGGGATTTATGCGTAATTGTTGTTATTAAAACAAACATGCACTCAAGGGTGAAGACCTAATAAAATTAATGAATTTTTAAAAGTTTATCCATTTTTGAGAGAGAGCACGTGTGTGTGCTCACACACAGTGGGGGAGAGGCAGAGAGAGAGGGAGAGAAAGTGAATCCCAAGCAAGCTCCACACAGTCAGCACAGAGCCCAAAGCAGGGCTCAAACTCATGAACCGTGAGATCATGATCTGCATCGAAACCAAGAGTTAGACACCTAACCGACTGAGCCACCCGGGCGCCCCTGGGTGGCTCAGTCGGTTAAGTGTTTGACTTCCGCTCAGGTCATGATCTCATGGCTCATGAGTTTGAGCCCCGTGTCAGGCTCTGTGCTGACAGCTCAGAGCCTGGAGCCTGCTTCGGTTTCTGTCTCCCTCTCTCTCTGCCCCTCCCTAGCTCACACTCGAATTCTCTTTCTCTCTGTCAAAAATCAATAAACTTAACAAAAAAGTTAATGAATTTTTACTACTTCCTTAAGAACTTGAGGCTGGCACTTACTTTGGCTGCAGGTGTGTAGCAATGAAAAGTAGAGCAGCCGTGGGGCACCTGGTTGGCTCAGTCTGTTGAGTGTCCGACTTCTGCTCAGCTCTTGATCTTGCTGTTGATGAGTTCGGGCCCAGTGTCGGGCTCTGTGCTGACAGGTCAGAGCCTGGAGCCTGCTTCGGATTCTGTGTCTCCCCCTCTCTCTCTGCCCCTCCCCTGCACATGCTCTGTTTCTCTCTGTCTCAAAAATAAATAAACATTAAAAAAAAAAAAAGAGCAGCCATACTAGACTGGTAGCTTTGGTGCTGCTGTTTTAATTCTGCTAAGGTTTTAATTCTGCTTGAAGTTTAAACCACCATTGATTTTATACCATAAGGGCAATGTCCGTGCAGTGAAAGAAGAAAATCATATTTTAGTAGTATTAGTGGAATCATTTTCTCTTCCTGGATCCCCTCAAAGAGTGTTGGAACCCGTGGCATTGTGTGGACCACATTTGGAGAATAACGGCTTTGGAAAACCTGGCACGTATCTACCAATGTATTAGTACAAGTATGTTTACCGTTCCATTGTGTGTAATAGAGAAATAGAAATAACCCTATTGCCCATTAGCTGGGGGATGGGTAAATAAACTGTAGTATAGTCATAGCACGGGGTTCTATCTGTAGAGCACGTTAGGTGAAAAAGATTCCAGCAGGTGATGTGGTCTCCATGAGGGCGCGTATCTCTGTCTGTTTCATTCATGCTTGCATCTTAAATGAGTTCAAGTGCCCAGTACATACTAGGCACTCAGTAAGTAGTTTTTAACAAGTCAATAGTTCCCGTTAATAAAATTCAAGAGTGTGCAAAAGTAAGCAATAGAAAACACTGAGGAAATAATAAACTCCCTCGCCCCTCCCCACTTCGGATTCCATAAGTCACTTCTGGCTTTAAAATGGACTCTGACAGTGAGTTCATATTTTCCAAAGGATTGTTTTTGGCATAATTATTAGAAACAGTCAAATTGCCTATCTTCCATCTTCCAAGTCTTCATGGAAGTGACATTTATAGTTCATTCAGTAAACCAGGGGTGGGGGAGTTATGTTGAGAAAAATGTGTAAGAACATCCTGTTTTCTGTGTTTGAGTTTGTTTTGATTTATAATCTGTACACCCTCTTCTTTCGTGACCACGAAGTGCTTGCGGACTGTTGAGTTTGCTGTTGCTTTTGTTGTTTTGAGTACAGTTCCCTATATTCATTACATGAAAAGTGTTGAGATTTTATTTAGTGGGGAAATGGTGGATTCTGAAAAATAAAACCTTCTTTTAAATAGGAGCTTCTGTCCTGAGGCTCCATGTTATTCTGGTGAGGAGATTTCTTTCTGTGTGTGTGTATGTGCGTGCGTGCGTGTGTGTGTGTGTGGTTAAGCTTTATAAATAGCCAACTTGAACACACTAGCATAAACCTGCTTCATCTTTCGACGGCTGAAAATGAGCTGCAGGAGTCCACATGTGTGCAAGTACCTTGTAACAGAGGCCCCATTTCCAAAGACATGAAAACCTTTTTTTCTCCTAATAGATCATTGAAAATTCTTATCTTTTTTCTTTCTTTTACTGAGCTAGTACCCACGTGGCTCATGAAACTTTTAAACCGATACAGCTTTTAAAAGTTAGAGGTGATCTTCTAGAGAGATTTCTAAAATATTCCTCATAGTGGCATTTAAAGCAGCTGCACTCAGAATATTAAATAAATCTATACATTTTGCAGAGCTGGACAGGTTGACATATGCCAGTGCAAATATTTTTCATGTCTCCTATATTATGGCAGTGGCACCATCAGGGTGGCATTTTCCCTGCTGAATTATAGTTGGGGCCATTCTACCTATGGTAATCTCGAAGATCGCTGAACCAAACAGCTGCTGTTCTGCACGTGAAGACAAAAAATAATCCCCGAGGAAAGAAAACATTGATGCCATTAAATAACTACCACCCACAGAAGTGAAGCTTACTAACTTCATTGTCCCTACCTGGCATTCATTTGGCTATTGCCTAATACAAGAAATGGTTTGTGTGAGTGGACTTAGAAATGATAAAGCTTTAATTTTATCTTTAAAATTATTGATAATTTGGGGTACGTGGGTGGCTCAGTCGGTTGGGTGTCTGACGTCGGCTCAGGTCATGATCTCGCAATTTGTGAGTTCAAGCCCCGCGTTGGGCTCTGTGCTGACAGCTTGGATCCTGGAGCTTGCTTCGGATTCTGTATCTCCCTCTCTCTCTGCCCCTTCCCTGTTCATGCTCACTTGTGTGCGCTCGCTCTCGCTCTCGCTCTCGCTCTCGCTCTCGCTCTCGCTCTCGCTCTCGCTCTCTCTCTCTCTCTCTCAAAAACAAACATTTAAAAAAAATAAAATAAAAAATAAAATTATTGATAATTAAAAAAAATGCAAGTTAAAATAGGAAAGTACCATTGTTTCCCCTCTTAAGATTAACAAAGGATTAAAAGTTTGATGATAACCAGTGCTGTTAATTGGCCTGGACATGTTCTTGGCACATGCATGCACTGGGAAATTGGTACCGGACGATGGTCGTGATGGTGATTTCTCATTATCCAAATTCCGTAAAAGTGATTCATGTATTCCCTTTTCTGAAATTTTTGTAATAAACAGAAGATAATAATAGTGTAAATATACAAAGATGTTTTTACATAAGGACACATCCAAATATTTCTAGTATTTGTAAAAATTAAAAAATAAGCTAACTCCAACATTAGGGGGTTGGAAAAATATATAAATTGAGAGGGTATTGCATCACCATTAAAATAAGTATATAATTCTAGAGTTACTGATATAGAAGGATGTTTTTACAATGTTAAACGAAGCAGTCAGTTTCAATTCTTATTAAAAATTATATATACACGTGCAGGAAAGATTTACACATAAGTGATAACCGTCTTTCTGATTGCAGTGATGTCCAGCAATTTTGGATTGATTTGCTTGGTCCATACTCTCTTTTCAGGCTTTTCCTGTTAATCATTTGTTGTGTATATAATTTTTTCCCAACATACTGACTCATATGTATACACATATTTTAGAATGATTACCAACATGGAGATAATTAACACGTTTATCACCTCACATAGTTAACTTTTTATTTTTTTGTGCTAAGAACACTTTAGATTTACTCTTCAGCAACTTTCGAGTATATAATACGATATTTTAAATTATAGTCACTGTGCTGTATCCTCAAAACTTAATCTTCTTACAACTGAAAGTTTTGTACTTTCACCTGTATCTCATTTCCCTTTCACCCCAGCCCCTGGCAACCACCAGTTCATTCTCTGTTTCTGTAGAATCAGATATTTTTTTTAAAAGTTAACGTTTATTTTTGAGGGGGAGAGTAAAAGAGCAGAAGAGGGGTAGAGAGAGGGAGACACAGAATGTGAAACAGACTTCAGGCTCCGAGCTGTCAGTACAGTAGTGCCTGATGCGGGGTTCGAACTCACGAACCGCGAGATCACGACTAGAGCTGAAGTCAGATGCTTAATCTGCTAAACCACCCAGGCGCCCCAAAATCAAATTTTTAAAAATTATTTTTGAAGATTGTACCTATAAGTAATAACAGACATTATTTGTGCTTGTTTATTTCACTTTGTGTAACATCCACCAGTTTCCTGTAAAGTCTCAAATGTTGGAATTTCTATCTTCTCTTTATGGCTGTGTGTCACATTCCACTGGGGGTGTGTTCGTATGTGTCTATGTGTGTGTACGTATATCACATTTTCTTCACCTATTCATCTGTCAAAGGGAATTTAGGTTGTTTCTATATTTTGATTATTGTGAAGAATGCCACGGTGACACGGGAGTGCAGGTAGCTCTTTGAGTTGATTTCATTTCCTTCACATATATACCCAGTAGTGGAATTACTGGGTCTTATGATGTTTTATAGTTTTAGTTTTTTGAGAAACCTCCATACTGTTTCCCACAGTTGCTGCACGAGTTTGCATTCCCACCACTAGTCCTCAAGGTGTCCCTTTTCTGCATATCCTCACCAGCACTTGTTACTTCACGTTTGGTTTTTGTTTTTTCATAGGAGCCATTGTAACAGGTGTGAGGTGATAATTTACTGTGGTTTTGTCAGTCTCTTTACATTTATTAATTTTTTTTTAATTTTGTTTATTTATTTTGAGAGAGACAGAGCATGAGCAGGGGAGGGGCAGACACAGAATCCGAAGCAGGCTCCAGGCTCTGAGCTGTCAGCCCAGAGTCCAACCTGGGGCTTGAACCCACGAACCATGAGATGATGATCTGAGCTGAAGTTGGATGCTTAACCAATTGAACCACCCAGGTGCCCCTAAATTTATTTAGTATATGATGGTATACTAGTACATAATATAGATAATATATGATCTGTCCTGAAGAATGTTCTATGTGTGCTTGAGAAAAACATATACTTCTGTGAGATGGAATGTTCTGCATGTGTCAATTAGGTACATCTGGTCTAAAGTGTGGTTCAAGTCCATTATTTCCTTATTGACTTTCTGGATGATCTATTCGTTGTTGAAACTGGGGGTATTAAAGTCCCCTACTGTTATTGCACTACTGTCTATTTCTACCTTCAGATTCGTTAATAATAATTTACTGTATTTAGGTGTTCTGATATTGAGTGTATATATATTTACAGTTATGTTCTCTAAGTAAGTTAACCCCTTTATCATTATACGATGACCTTCTTTGTTTCTTATTACGATTTAATGCTGATAAATTTGATGTTAGCCTTATCAAGTTTCCATTGTACATGATCAGTCTTTTTTCTCTTGCTGCCTTCAAAACTCTCATTTGTCTTTAATTTTTGAAAGTTTGAGTATAATGTGTCTGGGTGAAGATTTCCTTAGGTTGATCCATTTGGAGATCTTTGAGCTTCATGTGCCTGGATGGCCATACATCTCCCCAGGGCAGAGCAGTGACATAAGATCTAGGGTCCCCGTGCAAAGCAGCATGACTACAGCTCTGGTTTTGGTGGGTCAGAACTCATATTTGGGACCCAGAGTGTGAGGATACAGTGGAAAGAGTGGGAGATCAGTCAGGTTATGGTGGATCAGAGTCCCAACTTGGACCTTGATGGTGGGGTGCAGGGACGTAGTATTTCCTGTCCTGGGGAAGAGACCTACTGTCTGGACTCTGGGCAGCTCCATCATCCATGTTTGGTGTTGGCAAAGACTCTGGGTCTTCGGTAGCAGAGAGTGCAAACATTTATGGTGGTGAGGCTTGCTGAGTGTCTTCTTTCCTTTTCCTGGTGGGGTAAAATCCTCCTGAGGGGATCCTTCCTAGTGCCACGTTGCTCTGGATTATGGAATGGGGTGATTCAGGAAAAATACTCTCTGGGTTTCTCTATGTGGGCATCCTTGGTTTTGGGGCTCTACAGGGTTTCCGCGGGTTTGTTACAGTCCTGAACTTTCCCAAAACCATTTTCATAAGTTTGTGGTTGTGTACTTGCTGTTTTTGTTGTTTTGGCAGGAGAAGTGAGCTTTGGGACCCTCTAGCCCCCCATCTTGCTAGTATCACCTCCTCAATAATTTTAAAAGTAAAACACTGTCAGCATCAAAAATTACAGAAAATTCTGTTGTCTAGTGAAAACCAAGAAGATGTCTCCATTGTTTTTTTTTTAATTGCTCCATAATTGCATTGATTCAAATGTTGCTAGAAAGAAATGATTCATTAACAAGGAGATTAGAAGACTTTTGTTATATAAAGATGTTCTCAATGATGGCATTTCCTAATGACCCTTGACTAATATCTGTTTGCTTTTTATAGAGCAGGATAGTGGATGCATTAAAGCCAATTAAGTGAAAAAAGTAATCTTTGCAACTATGACCTTAGATGGACAGGCTCCTAGGAAAAAGCTTGATAAATACAACTACATTTTAAAAATTCTCACAGCAAAACCCTCATAAGCAAATTTGAAAGACAATTTGGGAAAATGAGTTTTGGAACTTCTA
Organism: Panthera uncia; assembly: GCF_023721935.1. Lineage (NCBI taxonomy): Eukaryota > Metazoa > Chordata > Mammalia > Carnivora > Felidae > Panthera > Panthera uncia. The sequence continues at coordinate 154,869,215 of NC_064811.1, forward strand.
TCACAACTAAATGGCTAATTCCTATAAAATAAAGAATTCCTAGAAATCAATGGGAAGATGACCAGTAGCTCAGTAGGAAAACAGCAAGAGAATATGAACCAAGGGCTCACAGAATAGAAAGCACAAAGAGATTTCATACATAAACAATCAACAGAATTGTAAAACAGAACTCCAAAATACCAAATTTTTATCTGTCAAATTGGCAAAAGTCTAACCACTTAATAAGACTGTTGTCAGGTCTGTGGATACAGATAAACATTGCCTTTGGGATTGTAACTTTATACAGTCTCTGTGCAGGCAAAATTGTCTGTAGTTTTCTAAGTTATAAATACAGATAGAGTTTACCCTTGCCATCTGCCCACCTGTGCAGTTGAAGATCTTTGTATAATTTTATACCCTCAAAAAACTACTTCTCGCCTACTGTTGACCAGAAGCCTTACCAGTAACATAAACAGTTGATTAATACATTGTGTGTATGTTTTATATGCTGTATTCTTACAACAAAGTAGGCCGTAGAAAAGAAAATGTTATGAAAGTTGTAAGGAAGAGAAAATACATTTCCAGTACTATACTGTATTTATTGGGAAAAAAAAACCACATGTTAAGTGGATTTGCACAGTTCAAACCTGTGTACAAGGGTCAGCTGTATGTACCTTTTCACCCAGAAGCTTCACATCTTAGAAATGCTAGAGATTTTGCATGTTAGCAAATGATGTACATAAGAGGTCATTCATCATAGCATTGCTGGCAAGGTGCACAGATTGCTGGCATCTAATGTTCATCAAGGGCTCTGATTAAATATAGAGCAGTGTGTTATGTATTATTACACCAGAAATGAACAAGATACCTCTCTCTATATATTAATATCAGAAAATCTCCCAAAAATGTATTGGAAAAGGGAAGGTCTAGGACATTGTATGATGAATGTGTAGAAAAGGGGGAATGTTAAAAGGGGGAACATAACATTTTTATATAATATGTATATGTGTATATACCCCCCACAAATGTATATGAATGTGTGTGATATCACTATATAAAAGCAAATGTGCTTTCATTGAATAATGTATTTCTAGAAATATGCACAGGAAACGGAATATATTTGTTGTCTCCAGAGAATGGCACTGTGTGACTGGAGATAGGGTAGAGAGAGTGACTTTTCTCTCTATTCCCTTTACAGACTTTCAAGTTTGAATAATATACATATATTACTTGGCCTGAAAGTAAAGGAAACATATATATTTAAATATAAATTAGATATTAATATGCCTGCCTGCAGTTTGTTTCAGGTTTGTTCGGTAATTACTCGCAAGGTTGTATTGAATACAGGAAAATTTATGGGAATCCCTGAGTGCTATTATCTCTTTTTCCTGTCTCAAAAGTCTTAATTATGCAAGCAGGATAAAAAAAATAAGTGGGTCACTTCTTTCTGGGCCATGGGTTTATTCTTTTTTCTTACCTCTGTTCTTGTCTTTTCTTTCTTCTGATATAGTAGGCAAAGCAGGGACAGTGCTCAAGTACATGAATGACAGCCTGTCATTGGAAGAGTTCATTGTGGGAATTTTTATGAGTTTATGACATCTTTGTTAATAAGCACTTAAAATTATCATCTTACAGGATGTTAACAGAGGGGTGTTGTGAACTTCATTGCAACTTGAGCTATTTTATATGCACGTGTTTTCAAGGTGACAGAGGGTTTTTTTTGTGGTTATGCATAATTTTTTCTATTTTGCTTTAGTCTATGTAGTAACTACCATCGTTGGCCTGGTCACTTTTTATGTTGCTAGTATACTTTCACTGAGAAGAGGGAGAGGCTCTTTGATACCAAAGAAACAATTTTTAAGCTTAGGATCCTAAAAAGGTGGCCTTGTTTTCTTAGTTCACTTATAATTTTGTCCCACTTATCCTGAGATAATTGCTGCATAAGAAACTACCTCAAAACTTACAGGCCTACCATTTTATATAGCTCACAGTTTTCCTTTGGGTAAGGATGTTAGGAAGGGCCTGACTCTGTGGATTCGTTTTCATCCGTGCCTGGGGCTGGAGGATCCATTTCTAAGATGGTGTCTTGGCTCAAATGTGAGGCATCTCAATTTTCTGTGACTTCTCTGTCCACACAGCATGTTGTCCTACACGGGCCTTTCTGTGTGGCTTGAGATTCTCACAGTAGGGTGGTATCAAGGTAGTCCCTTTTCTTCCATGAGAGCTGGCTTCCTAGAGCGAGTTTTCCAAGAGACAGGCAATGAGAGCTTCCAGGGTCTTTAGGATGGACTTGGAAACTGGGCCGAATCACTTCTGCTATAATTCTTCTAGTCAGTGCAGTCTGAGAGTCGACTCTGGTTCAAGAGAAGGAGACCTAGACAGCCTGCTGGTGGGTGGCATGTCAGAGGATTTGTGACCAATTTTAATCCATCCCCACTTTTTCTTTCTCTCTCCCTTCCTTCCTTCCTTCCTTCCTTCCTTCCTTCCTTCCTTCCTTCCTTCCTTCCTTCCTTCTGAATAACTTGGACAAGATCCTAAGGACTTTATTGGAAAGTTTTAAAATGCCCTCATTGAGCTCAAACCCCAAAGTTCACCTTCCTTCCGTGTTAGCAATTAGCCTGTGCTTCTGTGCCAAGTCAAAGCAACTTAATGTTCTTTACCTCATTAGGAAATACCTGCCTAGATGGGAGTCGTGAATAGTGAGCTCAGCTTCTGTTCTTTGTCTTAATCCTAGCAGTCTGTAACCTGACCCTTAGCCCCAAAGCTGTGCTGCTTCTTCCTTCTTCCTTAGTCTGCCATCTTGGTACGTCTGACAGATTGAAGTGGCTGCTGAGAACTTGTTATGCAGTCCCATCATTAACAAGACACTGGGGCTTATTTCCGGTTCTTCAGCTGTCATTTAACCACTGCTGTGGACCCCGGGAGTATGTAAGAGTAGGCTAAGCATCTTGTTTGTGTGTGTTTCCCCAGCCCTAAGAGGCTCTTGGAGTATGGCCAGTGCTCAATATAGCTACATAAATGAATGGTGAATTTCATGAACCTACTCCCCACCCTTTTTGTCCCTCCTCTTCACGGTTACCTCTCTTTTGGCCACTCGTCTATATCTCATTCATCTGAAGTCTACCAGTTGATTTCCCTGATACCAGTCTTGTCCCTTTTCTGTTTTATTTTTTTCACATTGCAGCTGAAGTGATCCTCCTAATGTGAAAATCTAATGATGTGATATCCCTGCTTAAATTTCTTTAATGGCTCTGTTGCCACTAGAGTGAAATAATCTCGATGCCTCTCAGTGATTGGCTCTTGGTTTCCTCAGGCCTCACTGTGACCCAGATTCCCCTTCTTACTTGATGTTCTATCTGTTTGAACTACTCTTGCTCCTCTCCCATGCCTTGCATATTCTTAACTTTAGGTCATGTGCTTGGTGTCTCTGCCTGTGTCCTCTCCCCCTTCCCTTTTCTTTCCCTCACCCTTCCACTTCTTAGGTCTCAGGCTGGAGATAGTTCCTTCAAGGGATCTTCCTTGACCTACCAAAGCCGGGTCTCCACTGCTGTCAAATGCTTCTCATTCACCCTCTTATTTTCTCCATGGTACATATCATTGCATGTGGCTGTGTTGGCTTTGCTCATTTGCTAGTCTCATATCTTCTCATAGACTGGAAGCTTGCAGGGCTGGAGACTGGACATTTTTGTCTGTTTTGTTGTTGTTTTGTTTTGTTTTTAAATTTGAGAATAGTTGACACACAACACTACATTAGTTTCAGGGGCAAGAGACTGGAGTTTTTTGAGTGCTATATTGCCACTGCTTTGAACAGTACCTGGTATATCCTAGGCCCCACATAAAGATCCCCTCCCCTCCACTCCCCACCCTCCTTCCCTTCCTCTTTCCCTTCCTCCTTTCCTTCCTTCCTTTTTGTTGTGTTTTAATCTAGATAGTTGACATTTCCATATGTCCGACTTCCAGATGAGTGGGAAGTTACTATAATTTATAACAGCATCTTTCCATATTTATATCAAATTTGGAGCACTGGGAAATTCTTCTTTGGCCTCCAGATCTTTGCTTTCTCTCCAGATATTTTAGATCCAAGTGCTCTGTTCTAGTATCTGCTATATCATGTTTGCAATCACAGTTCAATATTCATCTCTTCTTTTTTTAAATGTTTATTTTTGAGAGACAGAGACTGAGTGCAAATGGGGGAGGGGCACAGAGAGGGAGACACAGAACCCAAAGCATGCTCCAGGCTCTGAGCTGTCAGCACAGAGCCCTGATGCAGGACTCGAACTCACGAACAGTGAAATCATGGCCTGAGCTGAAGTTGGACGCTTAACCGGCTAAGCCACCCACGCGCCCCCAATATTCATCTCTTCTTCATGAGATCTCTTTTAACCCTTGAGCGATTCCATTCCAACTACCTCCATCCTTAGGAAGCATCCTTAGATTTGTGATACACACAGTTTTGTCCAGTGACAGTTATTCATGATTTCCTATTTAGAAAATTTTAGGAACTAGTGGAGCTGATACCATGATAAGCCTTTGTTAGGTTAACTGAAAACTGGATTTTTATATGAGTAAGTTAAGAATTAACCTATTTAAAATCATGATTGCTTGTGAAGATGTAAGATACAGGTGGAAAATGGACCTAGAGATTATAAGCCTTTTAAAGAAGACATTGTATTTGTTTTTGAAGGGACATATTTTTGTTTGGTTTTACATTGTTGCTTTTTTACACTTAGCAAAAGCCCTGAACACTTCTGTGACCTGTGGTTTTTCTTTTCTTTTCTTTTTTCTTTTCTTTTTCTTTTTCTTTTTCTTTTTCTTTTGCACATGAACTATCGACACTCTCAAAACAGAAATTCTTTACACAGCTACCAGCCTCCATATGGTTGCTAAATCATGGGACGAGAAGGCATCATTCCTTTAGAATATACATCCCTTTGTATATATCTTTATATGTGGACATTTACAGTATTATCAAAATCTCCTATGTGTGAGAGGATTGTGGTTCATGTGGCAATCCACGTGAACCCTGTATTCCTTGTCCTGTGGTATTCTGGTTAATTGAATATCTGATTAATGAAGGTACCATTTATACCCTACATGGATCGCCTAGTGTTGAAAAATATGGTGTAATATGTCTAGTCTCCTATTCCTTTTGATACCTGCATTATGACTCTTGCATTTTCTGGTCTCTCAGCATTGAGTATAGGAGCTTCTTCAAAGGATACTCTGTTGGGGCGCCTGGGTGGCTCCGTAGGTTAAGCACCGACTTTGGCTCAGGTCACGATCTTGTGATTAGTGTGTTCGAGCCCTGCGTTGGGCTCTGTGCTGACAGCTCAGAGCCTGGAGCCTGCTTCGGATTCTGTATCTCCCTCTCACTCTGCTCCTTCCCCACTCATTCTCTCTCTCTCTCTCTCTCTCACTGTCTCAAAAATAAACATTAAAAAAATTTTTTTTAAAAAAAAGGATAGTTTGTGTTGTGTTCATTAAGGAGATATTTCTGACCATTTTCTATGATGATTCAGAAAGTGGTATAGGATCTAAAATTATGAAAACCAATTATCATTCTACCATAAAAGCTTGGAAGTGAGGGTTAATGGAGAGTTTCTGTGCATTAGCTGTCACTGTGATCACTTTCCATTTTGCTCTGAATTAGTTGAAATTATTGTACTTAGTGTACAAACTCAAGAATGAACTAGAAATTTGGTTTTTGTTAGGGTTCCCCCCCCCTCATGTCCCTGGGCCATCCCCAGTTTCTTTCCCTGTGCTTGAAGGCTCTTCCTGCAACACATTAATCAAGTGTGGGTCACATGTTGTGCTCATCTCCTCCTGCCTCTGCATCAGCCTCCTGTCTTCTGTCACGTGTGAATGTGAATAGCTCTTCCGAATGGTTGTGATGGGTTGAATTCCTGTAATTCACACATCTCTTCTATAGGGAGCGCTTCCATTAGAGAATCTCTATACTCTTAATTTTGTCAAATGCTTCTTCCTTTAAAGCAGCTTTTGTGAACTTCATTAAGTCAGAGTTACAGAAGATGCGGTCTCTGATCTCGGGCTTTGCCGAGCTGCTGACTGGCCTGATGTGCTACTCAGCATATTCTCTGGAATGCTGAGTGTGTTCCAGGATTCTGTGCTCTGCTTTGTTTAGTGCACTGCCTATAGGTTACCAGTCATTACTTGGAAAGAAAATTGTCTTCTCTGTTCCATGCATCTGAATTTTAACTGCAGCTGTGCTCTAAGTCAAATGTGTGCATTTCTGAATTCAATCTATTAATTCCTGCTCTCTGACAATGTATTCAGGAGTATGGGGTTGGTGGTAGGTTTAAAGTATGGCTGTATTCATAGGGACATATATATTCCAAGGGGCGATATGAAATTGGCAATATGTTTTTTAAAAATAGACACCACAGCTACTGACAATAGTTGAAAAGTCCTCCTGTGTTTTTTTTAGTTGGTCTCCCCAGGTGGGAGAGTTGTGATTGGAATCTCATTACAAAATCACTGTTGCTTTAGATAGCTTTATTTTTATACAACTTGCTTTTAAAAAGATTTAAAAAAAAAGTACATACCCTCAAACTTTAAAACCACGTCTTGATTCATTTTTGAAAAAGAAAATAGGTTTAAAGAATGTGAATATATCTGAAAACAAGCATGCTTTGCCAGGATTGTGATGATGGTATGTGGGTAGTGGACGAGTTTCAGGGTGGATGCAAATATTAAGTGAGGTTCAATCTTCTGTATGATGAAATGGAATGCCTGCCGGACCAGGAGTGAGAACACTGGGTTCTGGTCCAGGCTCTGCACCCGTCTCCTGTACTGCCTTTCTTTATGCAAATATTCTCACCTCTCTGCTTCAGTTTCCTCCTTTGTAGAATGAAGGAGTGAGACTAGACCGTATCTAAGACCCGATTGTGAAATCTCCTGGCTGCCCTTGACTTTAACATGGATAAGGGCATGCATAGGGCAATTTGACAGTAAATTGTCAGACTGTACAGCCTCTCCAGAACAACAAATATTCAGGACTAAAGTCACAAAAAATTAGCCACTTGTTGCAGTGTCTTCAAGAGGCCAACTCTGAACGTGTAGAAATACGGATCCTGGACTGGTTTCTTTCAGGTGGAATATTGACTGTCACGGATACGGGTAGCAGAGCACTCATAGAAATGCAGGGATGTGTGAGGAGGTCATTAGTTTGCAGCCAGCAGAGGCTGCGCGGGAGGTAATTTGGGTTCCCAGAATCGCTTGCGCAGCTTCTTTCGTGCGTCAGAGCTGAAATTTTCCAGTGTTGACCAGCATTCCCATTAGTGTGAATCTTAGCAACGGCTTTAACTGGCCATCTGCTTCAGTTGTTATTTTCTTTGCTAAGGCAGACCTGGAGTACCATTCTGCATAGAGCAGTCCAGATTGGTAAAGGTAAAAGGTACCTCCCAGAATGCATATTGATCACGTATCAAGTACATGTTGTATATTGTAATTCATTCAAAGGTACACATTTTACTAGTTTTGAATTTGGAAGTACTTAAAATTGATGGCATCTTCCACGTAAACTTGGCAAAACCTTTTTTTCTTTGTGGTCTGTAAAATACTGGTGCATCTTACAATCAATGATACTTTGGATTGGGTGGGATTATGAGATTCACCTGTCTCACCAACAAGGCTATGAGTCTCTTTATTTAAACAATATTCACTGTAGAGACAGAAAACCTCCAGGATATGTTTGGGATGTTGAGATGAAGGAATTGTGCTAAAGATAACCTTTTCACGAGGTGCCCTTGATGGCCCTCATGCCACTCCTCTGTAGCTTTTGCTTGCTTACTTTAGTGTCTAGTAAAAAGTGTTTTTATGGGATTAGAAATCTCTAAGTAAATGGATTTTCCTTTTTGCAAATGCACTTCCTTACAAGAAGATAGGTGTTAAGCACTTAGCCCAGAGCCTGACACAGAATAAATGGCAACCATAAAGTGCCTTCTGGGTAAGAGCACTTTTTGGCTGGGGGCATGGATGTTGCATTCCCATATTTAGCATCCTGTAAAGGTAGCCATCTCTTACCAGAGGCGACCAAGGGCCGAAGTGTAGTGTAATAAGCCAAGGAAGAATCCATCTGACGTGTGAACCACTCTGACAATGGAAATAACTAGACCCCAAGGTATAGATTATTTTTGAATTTTTCATTTTGAAATATTTTCGGACAGATTTCAAAACAGTTGTGAAAACAGATTCCTGTAAACCCTTCTCTCAGATTCCTCGCACTGACCTTTTCAAGAACTACAGTGAAGTGACCAAAATCATGAAGTTAACATTATTTTCTTCTTTTAAAAGTTTATTCATTTATCTTGAGCATGGGGAGAAAGGGCAGAGAGAGACACACAGACAGACAGACACAATCTTAAGCAGGGGCTTGAATTCACCAACTGTGAGATCATGACTTGAGCGGAAATCAAGAGTTTGACACTTAACCAACTGAGCCACCCAGGTGTCCCAATTCAGTAGTACCATTTTCTCATCCAGAGATGAGCACACTTTTTCTGTAAAGGGCCAAAGAATAAGTATTTTTGGCCTTAATGGCCATGAGGTCTTGGTAGCCACTGCTCATCTCTGTTGTAGTTTAAGAACATCTGTGGATGATACTGAGGTGAACAGTAATGGCTGTGTTTCAGAAACTTAAATCATAAATAATAGGTGACCAGTTGGCCTTAGTTTTCCAACCCGTGAAACCTAAGACCTTTTTTGAAATGCATCCATTTTCTTGCTCGTATCCTTTCTTGGGCCCAGAGTCCAGTCCCAGGTGCCGTGTTACATGACCTCATGTCTCCTCTCGTTTTTGGGGGGAACAGTTTCTCAGTCTCCTTTTACATTTTGTGATTTTAAAACTTCTGAAGCATATTGGCCACGTATGTTTTAGGTTGTATGTCAGTTTGGGCTTTTCTGATATTTCTGCATGGTTGTATTTAGATTGTACGTTTTTGTTAATAGCACAGAGATGACACTGACCTTCCCTGTACACTCTCTCAGGAAGCACACTGTTTATTTGCCCCCTTATTGGTGATGCTAATATGGGTGATTTGAATGGTGTATCTGCCAGGTGTTTCCACTGTAAAGTTACTCTCCTTCCATTTTCAATTTAAATGTTATGGGCCGTCTGGCTGGCTCAGTCAGTAAAGCATGCCACTCTTGATGTCGGGTTGTAGGTTCGAGCCCTATGTTGGGTGTGGGGGTTACTTAAAAATAAAAATCTTGGAAAAAAAGTTAGTTTTTCCCTTTGCAATGATCATACTTTGTGACTATGTGTATGAGACTACGTATTCCTAGTTTTGTCCCTTAATTTTATTTTTTAGTCTTCCCTTAAACAGATAATACCATATTGTTTGTCAGAAGGTGCCCTTGTAGTTTCCATATTCCTTTTTCATTTATTGGTTAGAATTTCACCGTAAGGACCTGCTTTCCCTTATTCCTTGTTTGTTTTTATTAGTGGGAGTTCACAGATTGTTATTTTGTACATTGGGCTAAGTCATTTTGTTTCTCGAAACATCACAGATTTGGCTGCTGGGAGGCCCCTCCAGTTGGCTCTGTATCCTTTTGAATGTCCCCATCACTTTGTAAGTGCTTCCTTATGTTCTGGAGCCACAAGATGTTCCAGGTTCATCTTGTGCTTTGCTTACTCCGGCCCTGGAATCAGGGCCTTTTACTAAGAATTGCCAACGTGTAATATTAAGTAATCATATTTAGAAACAAGAAAGAGAGGAGTTAAGTATTCTGTTGTTACTCGAGTACCATAGGCTTTATGCCCTTTAAGTGAATAGAGCCATAAAATATATACATAAATGTACACACACACACACACACACACACCACCCATTTGTCTGTGTCTATATTTGTCAGTTTATATACTAAAATTCACACCAATACCTCTTTTTTAAAAAATGTGTATTCATTTTTGAGAGAGAGTGTGCATGCCAGTAGGAGAGGGACAGGGGCAGGTGGGGGGTGCGTTACAGAGGATCCAAAGAGGGCTCTGCACTGACAGCAGAGAGCCAGATGTAGGGCTTGAACTCAGGAACTGTGAGATTGTGTCCTGAGCAGAGGTCGGATGCTTAACCAGCTGAGCCACCCAGGCGCCTCCCAGTACCTTTAATTTCAGTCCAACATATGGGGAGTCCAGCCTTTCCCTATTCCTTATTTATAATTGCCTTCCATTCCAGTAAGAAAGCTGGCTCCCATTATGCAAGATATACTTATTTCTACAATTGTGGAATAAAACAAGGTACTTTTGAAATTGCTACCCTATTCTTTTATGAAACACACTATGAAAAACACTTTCTTTTATGAAAGACACTTTTATGGAACTACCCTATTTTATGAAAGACTGTGTGTGTGTGTGTGTGTGTGTGTGTGTGTGTTTTGCCTTAGCCTTAGATGATGTAGTCAGTATATTATTTTCCAGGGTTACCTAGGGTACTCTCCTTCAGTGTAGCTATGCTGTCCATTTGTAGTGAAGTTAATTTCATTTTAGTGTTTGTGTACCATTTTCCCATATTTATTTATTTTAATTGCTTATTATATAATGTACAAAACCTTACCATAGTTATAAAGTGAGAAATACATGAAAAGTTATAGTCAGAAATGTCACTCTTTCTGTCATTTCTGTCCCTGTCCCATTTATACATTTTTTTTTCGTTCTGCCCCCACTTATCCCTTGGGTGTAACTAATCTCCTTAGTGCCTAGTATATGCTATGATACATTGTATACAAGTGAGCCAGATACAGGCATGCTTTTATACATTCTTCTGTATCCAGCCACAGGAATGCATATGTGTAAAGTATTTTTATTGTAGCGTTGTTTGCAATGGCAAAACATTGTAACCAATCTAAATGTCCACATATAGAAGAAAGGTAGAATTAACTATTTTACATTATACATCCATAGGATGGAGTGCTGTGTAGCCATAAGAATATCTCTTTGAACTTATCTGGAGATGATTCCAGGGTATATTATAAAATTAAAACAACAACAACAAAAAAGTACCTAAGGAATAGCTTTAAGAGAAGGTCCCAACTGGAAATCCTTATACCATGTACCTTCCTGAAGTTGTTTCCCTGCTGCTCTTTGTCTAAAACTGTCTTCAATGGAGAATTTTTTCTCTTTAGCTGCAGTTTTTATAAAAAAAAAAAAAAAAAGGGGGGGGGGGGGTGGGGGTGGGGATTGAGGAGGAATAATGAAGTAACTCAGAGTTACCAGTCATCTCTTACAGCAGGGGAGATGAAGCATTTGAGAACTTCCTTGGTCAGAGATGGCAGGCACTGGGAGAAGTGGGGAAGGGCATCTCTGAATGGGCTATAATTGAGTTAGTGGAGGTAACAACTCACTGCAGATCTCTTGACTTAAATGGTCCTAGTAATTATGTTATTGCAGAACCTGTCTTTGAGCCTGTCATGTCTACACTACTCTCCCCTGTGAACCTCGCAGAGAATACAGTGTATGGCATTTCCCCAGTGACTGTGGAACACTCTTTCTTCTTTTTCTTTCTCCCCACAACTAAGCATCTTGTAGAACTAGCGATTCATATTTTTCACCCTTTGTCTCTCTCTCTCCCTCCCTCGTTCTCCCTCCTCCATCCCCCCCTACCTGCCTATTGAGAGAACGATTACATCTTTTTAAGTCTTCACTGTCCTCGTGCTTTCTTGACCTTCCACAATTCTTGTTTGCCTTTAAACTTGTTTTGTTTTTCTAATTTTCTACTCCCTGTATTAAAAAAAAAAAAAGTAAGATTTCAGACATATTAGACTTTCTCACTTTGGCAGGAACCCTGCCCTCCACAGATGATAATCTGATCGTAAATGAATCATGTTGGGGACCCATGTGTTGGGGGTGGATGGGAGAATGTGTCCTTACACCTTCACAGAGGGAGAAACATCCCTTAAGTACTAGAAACAAGATAGAACTATGGAATGTGCTTATCTCAATTCTGTACAGTCTGAAAATACTTGAACTCTGAATCTATGATAGTATAAAACAGCAGATATAAAAATAGTGGCGTCAGCAATTAAAACAAAAAACATGGCATTAGCTACAGACCTCTGTAAAAGAAAATAGGCAAGAAGAGAAAATTGATAATGAACCATCTATCATTCTTTGGGCTGAGGGAGCCATGAAGTTTGTTTTTACAGGCTTGTTTGAACAGATGAGCCAAACAGTTAAACCTTCTGTGTGGTGTGGGACCTAACAAGAAGGTTGTTGGTACATAATTCATGTGCAATTCCCCTTGCTCCTTCCTTTCTCCCTGCCTTTCTTGTTTCTCTATGCTCTCTTCTCTCTCTCTTCTCTATACTTTTGTATACTTTGCTATACCTCTATTTTAAGTTTATTCACAAGATTTCCTTTAAGATGTGCTCTTGCACACAGGTGTAATCTGCTTTGGGTTTTAATTGGAAGTTGTGGTTTCATAATGTGGCAGAAGGTTATCATGGGGGAACAGAACAGATCAAGTGAGGTCCATTATTTTTTTTTAAGTTTTTTTTTTTTTTAATTTTTAACGTTTACTTATTTTTGAGACAGAGAGAGACAGAGCATGAACAGGGGAGGGGCATAGAGAGAGGGAGACACAGAATCCGAAACAGGCTCCAGGTTCTGAGCTGTCAGCACAGAGCCCAACGCGGGGCTCAAACTCACAGACCGTGAGATCATGACCTGAGCCGAAGTCGGACGCTCAACTGACCGAGCCACCCAGGCGCCCCGTAAGTTTTTAAATGTTTACTTATTTTTGAGAGAAAGAGCGCGCACAAGTGTGGGAGGGGCAGAGAGAGAGAGAGGGAGACACAGAATCTGAAGCAGGGTCCAGGCCCTGAGCTGTCAGCATGGAGTCCAGCATGGGGCTCAAACTCACAAACCGGGGGATCATGATCAGAGCCACTGAGGCACCCCAGATGATAGATCGTAATCCTACTTTAATTACATTATATCTAGCAATGTAAGGGATTACTTTGCAGAAGAACAGTGTTGGTGATTAGCATATGGTGATGACAAGACGGGCCTCTTCAGTTGTCTCTGTCCTTAGGAGTGAGCTTCTAAAGGTGAAGAATCAGGTGGAATTGGGGATTCACATACTATTCATCTTCGTATTTTCAGCATCGAGATAATGTGGAGTGGAATGCAGAAAACATGGCAAGTAGAGCTATCCCGTGAATTCATTTTATTTAAATTAACGAGTACAATGATCTTCCTTTCAACAGTCAGGTTTTAGAGCCTCAGAGGTTTAGTGATGGTGCTTTTATAGTCGGGTGGAAAACACTAATGGAGATACTTATTTTCGACAGCTTCCCTCCTTTGCCTTGCTCCAGTAGTACTGAGTTGACTTAATTGGCTGTGTTCCTCCATAGATGTGTCCTATAGACCTCCTTTTTTGTGGCAAGTGGCTCCCCGCGGAATAGGCATGTTGGTTGTTCTGGGATGGTATGGAGACAATTCTAGGTTTTCTCTCCATTTTTTTTTGTTTTCTTCATTTTCCCTCCTAATAGATGATCATGAGCAGACCTACATCTCAGGAGCTTTTGTTCTGTAAGGATTTTATGAGATCTTTCTCTCCCATACTTTCCCTGTGTATCCAATAATCATATTGTCGGTGGCATAAGGAATGGAAAGGTAAACCTGCTCACTTGTTTTCTGGGCTGCAGTTTTCTTTTTTCTTAAAAAAAAATTAATGTTTATTTTTGACAGAGAGAGAGAGAGAGATAGAGCATGAGTAGGGGAGGGGCAGAGAGAGAGGGAGACACAGAATCTGAAGTAGGTTCCAGTCTCTGAGCTGTCAGCACAGAGCCTGATGCGGGGTTCGAACTCGCAAGCCCTGAGATCAGACCTGAGACAGATGCTCAACCGACTGAGCCACCCAGGTGCACCTCCTTTCTTCTTTTCTTTATTTCTCTTACTCCTTGAGAGAATTTAGTGATGAACATTTTATCCACAGTGTCTAAGAAGCTAACATACCTTTGGTGGGGGGATGGGATTTTTCTAATTAAATTCTATCTGTGGTCTTTCTCACTTAACCTAGTGAAATATGACTCTGTGATAATCTATAGTGCAGAGTAAATGCCATATACTAACCATGGCTATTCATTTCTAAGGAAGGTTTTCAAATGGAAAATTAAAAAAAAAAAAAGCTTGGGTGCTCTGCTATGGCATATGGCAAGGCTAAGATAAAGAAAGAATATAGTTTGTAGTAACAGATGGATTTGAACCACACTTGGATCTGTTGAATACTTTTTAATATTTAATTTACGATGAATCTTTAATATAACATTTAACTAAGTGTTCTGTCATATTCTTTTTAAATGTATGAAGCCTTTTCTGTGTAATTGTGTCTAGAAGATTTCATAAGAATATTGAATGTTTAAAACTGTCGTTGGAGGAAAAAAACAGTAATTTTCCCAAGATTTTTACGGTTCACTTTTATTTGTGTGGTTTAGAATGTTGTATATTTTTTAAATAGTCTGTCAACTTCTTTATTTCCTGTTAGCTGCAAAAAAAAAAAAAACTGGGACAAAATAATAAAAGTAACTTTAGTCATGAAAATGAAACATACATGAAAGCCATGCTGAGGCCATTGAATCCATTGTATTTGTTGGTATGGAGCCAAGTACCACAGTAGTTTTCTAACAATATAAGAAATTATGGTTGTAGCATAATGAGGATTGTTACCCTTTGTGGAGATGAGCTGAAAAATAAAGTCACCAGGGAAGTGGTAAAACAGCTTTGTCAATCACATCTAACGAAACCTAAGGAAAGTTTCTGTTGAATTATGTGTACCTGTTAAAACATTTCATACAAAATTGATTTTTTAAATTTTTTCTCTTTTTTTTTAACGTTTATTTATTTTTGAGACAGAGAGAGACAGAACATGAACGGGGGAGGATCAGAGAGAGAGAGGGAGACACAGAATCTGAAACAGGCTCCAGGCTCTGAGCCATCAGCCCAGAGCCCGATGCGGGGCTTGAACTCACAAACAGCAAGATCATGACCTGAGCCGAAGTCAGACGCTTAACCGACTGAGCCACCCAGGCGCCCCTTAATTTTTTTCTAAAAGCATATTAGGCAGTGGGGATGGGGAAGTGTAGTTGTAAGATGTGTTCTGATTTATGCCTCATGCTGCTTTGCTGTTGGATGGCTGTATCTTTGTTGTGCTCTTAACACCCGGGTCCCATTAATGTGGACGAGAGAAAAGTAAACTAGTGTTGCTATTTCCAGGCCAGTAGGTATTAAATACCCCCCTCCCTTGTGTTCGATGATGTTTTCTGTTTTGGCACAGGTGAAGTTAGGAGATGTTAAAGGAACGCAAAGCTCATCGAGGATCATGGCTGGGTGTCAAGCTTTTGTCCAGTAAATAGTGGGTATGAGAAAGGAATACCACTGACTGAACGTCTGCCTTTCCTGGCTTGGTAAAAGGAACTTGAACCCTTTTACCATTTCTTAACTGTTGACAGCCGTCAGCACTTCCCAGGACACTCCTACTGGAAAGAAAAGTCGGTCGGGTCAGAATTCTGGAAGTCTTTATCTCTGGACACTCATTGTACAACCTTTTACAATTCTGAGTTCTAGAGCTTTCTTATTTGGTTCTAGTTTTACTTGCCTCACTGTATATTAGGGTAACTATGTCTACATAGTGTCCCACCAGGAAGTTTAGACATTTAGATGTTTAGGATGTTTAGAATTAGGGTGTTCTACAGTGTTCTTGGTTAGGACCTACGCGCTTTGGTCCTTTTGAACAGATCGAGTATGGCGACGAATAGTTGTCTAATTGGGTGGGTTATGGAGATGTCCTGGTGATGTGTATCATCTAGTCTTTGGTTCTTTGATCTTAGCCTCTGATCGGAGTGTTGCTCTTGCTTTCACTTCCCCCGCTCACACACTCACCTTTGCCAATGACCTGAGAAGATGCATTGCTTGATGTGGCTCGTCACTAGTTTTTGGTCTGCATTGATCTTGTATATTATTAGGAGTCAATATACTTTTGCAGAAGAACCAGACTGGCTTATCTACCAAAGCCATTGCCTGATAGGTGAAGCTGGAGCTTCAGAATGAAGAGGAGTAATTTCATAATGGGTCAGACAGTCGAATACTTTAATTCACCCATTTCATTCACATTCCCTTTGACTGAATCATCCTTTTGTCCACCCCAGTGAGTGCCAGAATACTATTCAATTCAGGGCCAGTGGTTTGCCTTATTTTGTATGCCAGATAAACAGCCTCTCCGTTCTCCGCCCGGTCCTCTCCCATCTCACGCATTGGCTAATTTAGATACCCTTTCCAGAAGGATAGCCTTTCCTCTTATGTTTCTTCAGTGGCTTCCTACGTGGAAAAGAATAGCTTCATGAATGCTCAGCCTTTCCTGACTCTGAAGGACCTCAAATGGCAGTGTTCTCAAAATAGTTTTACTTTCTAAACAAATAAGAGTACAAAGTGAAATGAATTGTGAGTTATTCGTGCCCCGCTGTTCAGTGACATTACCGCACCATATGGTGCTACACTGAATGATTTCAAACATACTGGGAAATGCTACCTACTCCACGGTACAATAGGCATTTCTTTAAAAAAATACATGTAGCAATAAAACATGGCAATATTTATCTTTCTCTTGTGTCAGGCACATTTTTTTTTTTAACACAGCTTTTATTTTTTAGTTAATAAGCATCACATAATAGGAAGCTGCATGCTTGTTCTACTCTGCACTGGGACATATGAGTGAGCCTGGTGAAGGTTTAATTACTATCTCTGGTGCAATAAAGCCACAGTTCGTGCAGCCAAGGGGCCCCCTGATAAGGCAGATGATGTTGTTATTTTGGATTTACCCTGTCTTGAGAACTTATCAGCAATGCATTTAGGATTGCTTACCTTGGAAGGTGGATAGGGAATTGGGAGGAGAGGCGAGAATCAACCATCTGCAGTTGTACACTGTGTGAACATTTACACCCCAGAGTTAGCTCAGAATTCATGAGTCTAAAGTCATCTTCACTTTTTGATACCATTATATGAAAAAAATGTGGATGAATACATCAGTGTAGATACTTCCTTATCTCATTTGAGCACCAGGATTCTAGAGATCAAACTGGTCTTTCTTTGGTATGCTTTGTTTTCCAAGATGGGTTGGGAACTGTTTTGTCTTAAGGGAAGAGGTGAGCAAGTGAGTGAATGATGTGCATTTAAAAGGCTATGTTTTTAATGCAGTGGATTAGCTTCAGGGAATACCACAACTTTGCAGAGGAACCATGGTTTTTGTTGTTGTTGTTTGTTTTCTTTTGTTTGTTTTTTGTTTTGTTTTTGGTGACATCCTAGTAGTTTTATGTACATCTTAAATGTGTATTGATGATATTGCATTTTGGTTGGAGAAATTACCGCTGTGTTTCACTTTGCTTTCACCATAAATGGTTCCTTTGCTGTTTAGTACAAGAAGTAATTCACTTAAATGATGACAGAACGTATATGTTTCAAATAGAGTTCGTCTGCTGTTCCCAGCCAGGTGTCCAAAGATGATGATGTCATGGTAAGGGTTTAAAGTTGCACTGATCCAAAAGCAGTTGGAGGAAAGAAATCCTAAGGAGAATGGCTTTTCAAGGAGTATTCACCCATTTCTGGGTAGGATGAGAAGCTTCCATGAGAACAGTCTCCTGTGGGGTTACAAGAAAGGTAACACAGCTTGGAGAATGCACAAAGCATCTGTGTGTGAAGAACGGACTAGGTCTGGTAGAGCTAGGTTGGGTCCATCACGAGACCAAACCCAAAGTAGCCTATTAGGAATTAGCAGCTCCCTTGCTCCCTCCCCACTCCTTCTATCCACATTCACCTCCATGTTGAACATGAAGCAGGCTCCCAAATGCTTCTGTTACTGTCTCAAAAAAAAAAAAAATACTCAATATATTGAGTATTATACATACATACATTATACATAATTACATTATACATACATACATTATACATAATCTTCCTCTGCTTCCTAACAGAGGTCCCAAACGTACATCCAGTGCCTCCATTGATTCAGACCCTTTGTGACACGAGTGGATTTGGTGGCCATTTTGGATTGCAGAATCTAAAAACTGAAGCACATTTTATTGCTGGTTAATACATTGAGCATTAAATGCTCACAGTTTTGCCTGAGATTCTTTGAAGGTCTGCTTTAATAAGGAGGTAAGGTGAGTTGTAATTAGCTTTCACAGGTCAAATTTTCATATATAAATGAACTGTCAGACAATGAGAAAATCCATCCTGTTATAAGGTGCTAAATGTTCTTTTTACAACCTTTTCCTTATTATTTATTGGCCTAGTTTTTAAAATCATGTATAGTATAAAGGTGGAATTCACCAAGAATTATATTCAAATTACTGGAGACTATAATAAATGGTTGACAATAGTGAGATTGTTTCATAGGGGACAATATGTGAAATTTAATGTAGAATGGGGAAAAAAATTACATGTGAGTTTCTGTCATCTCTCTCACGTTGGAAGGTGAGGGGAAGAAAAAGCTCTGTACGTTGGCCTCCTATGAAAGACTGTCCACAGAACAACAAAGTATTTGAAGCAGAAAGTGTCTGTTGCCAACGCTTTGTTAAAGGGCCAAGGAATTTAGTATGAATTACGGAACTATGCCTTCCTAAATAGTTCCTACACTGATAATTGCCGTACTGGCTGGTGCTGGGGAAGGAGAGAGGAGAAAGAAAGTGGGCAAGACCACTTCTACCTATAGGGATTAGAGTTGGCTAAGAAACCCTCCACCTGCTGTCGAGCTCTTATCTAATAAAAAAGACAGCATGCACACCAAACATAAATGTGAGTTACAGTTCAGACCACGTGCAATGATGGCAAACCAATCCTCATACAATAACAATAGCAACAAATAAGATTAATGGTGGTGGCTTTACAATCTATATTTAATTTTAACAGTGGGAATCCCATTTGTTAGAAATCGCTAACATCTTAGAGCAGTAGAATAAATAAAGGTCATTGAGAATTTTCTTCTCTAATCCAAACTATTGATTTCAGCGGAGTTTCATGGAGTCTGCAGTTCCTAATGCTATAGAGGATTTGCCGGGCAACTGAATTTGTCCCATTAGTTCAATTGCTTTTTTGAAAAGAGGAATTACATTTTTAATCCCTTTAGGATAGGAACCCAGGTGGTATTTGGAATCCCAAATGCTGATCATTTTTAGATTCTTTCAATATGAAAATTCAAGGTAAAGATACCTCTCTGTACTTTTTGTACCTCTGAATCTCAGAAGAAATGTGAGACAAACCCAGAAATTGGTTTTTGCAGACTGCAGTCCATATCTCATTGCGCTAAAGAAGTTCTTATATTGTGCATTAAAATTTTTTTTTTCCTTAGGGAATGCAAGTGGGGGAGGGGCAGAAAGAGGGAGACACAGAATCTGAAGCAGGATCCAGGCTCTGAGCTGTCAGCACAGTGCCTGATGTGGGGCTCAAACCTACAAATAGTGAGATCATGAGCTGAGCCAAAGTTGGATGCTTAAACAACTGAGCCACCCAGTTTTTTTTAGTCACAGAGAATCTTACCAGTTTCTATCTTTAGTAAAATTGATATTTCAAAAATGGATTACAATGCACTCCTGTGGAGCTGAAGTATGAGTAAAGCACACTGAGTATTGTCTTCTTGGGGGAACCCCTTTGATTCGTGCTTCTTCATCAACACTTGTATTGTGTGTCTTTGATTCTGGCCATCCTGGTGGGTGTGAAGGGGCAGCTCACTGTCGTTTTGATTTGCATTTCCGTGGTGAATAATGCAAAGACCAATCCAGGGCAGGTTAGGATAGAGAAACGGATTGGTGGCATACAACTGACGGTCTAGAAGTCGACACTCATACTTAACGGTCAATTGATTATCAACAAGGGTACTTTGTATCATGCACTTTCTTTTGCACTAGCAAGCATGTAAGCACCAGCAACAGAAGCAACGGACAGGCACATAGGCATTTTAAGCCTCTCCCAAAAGACCTTTGCTTAACAGGCTTTTCTTATCATAACTTTGAACAATAGTCCAGAGAGAATTTCTGCACAGAAAAGTATTTGGTAAAGAAAATGATGGTGGCTTACGGGTGTCCTTGGTGAGGCAGAACAAATACAAGGTGTGGTTGGTCAGTGAGTAAAACCCACGGAATGGTAGCTGCTTAGCTGGGTTGTGAAGAGCTCTGGGCTAAAAATCCTCAAGTTCTATGTGTGTGGGTGACCGTGGGTATTTGGAGGGAGGAAAAAGCAGATGCTTTTTTGCTCCTGGTAGCTGCCATTGATAAAGAGTTGATAAGAATATGTGGGAAGACTTGTCCTCCAATCCTGTGACTCCTTTCGTTCTTCTTGGAAGTCAGTCTCCCACTCCAAAACGTTTAGTGGCTCCTCATGCCTGATAATGGAGTCTCTTCAGAGGCTTCTCCAATGTAGTCCTACCCTCCTCCTTCAATATCCAAGTGCTCCCTGGTGTGACGTCTGTGCTGTGTAACCGGCCCTGTCTTCCTTCTTCCCTCTGCTTATGGGATTCCATTAGCCAGGAGCCATTGTCCCAGCCCACCATGGCACACATGCCTACCATTGTCATGGGCAGCAAAAATCATAACTTTCTCATAAAAATGTCCTTGACTGCCTCATCTCATGATGCTTGTTCTCTTTTCGACTTGCCTTTGGTAAACTGGGGTTGCCATCCGTGAGTCCTTACGTCTCCTTAGATATTTGTGGATATGTCATCTTCTTCAGTTGGATATGAGGCTTTTCCACAAAACTCCATGAGGTGTTTCATTTTGTCTCCTTCTCAGACCAGACGCCGTGGAGTGCCTTGTTGCTTAGCACATATTTTTTTTTGTCTGGCCATATGGATCATTGCAGACCTTCGGGACAAAACTGCCTTTGGATGTCCGACCTGATCTGGGGCACAGTAGCCCTCTTGCCTTTGTAACAGGGTGACACTTTCTGGTGGAACCCTATCCTGGCTCAGGTGCAGAATGACTGCTGTCCTGTCATGTGGAGCATAGGTCTCTTATCTGCATTTTAAATCTTTCAGGAGCCCCTGGCTCCCACGGTGCACAGCCTTCTGCAGGGCACAGCGGGAGCACAAGGGCAGAGAGGGTTGAGTGCCGTGTGTCTCTGCACGTCCTGGGTTTGGGGTTATTAAAGCAGAGTGTTTCTGTAAGTGTGGCACAGTGGGAAAGCTCCCCACATCACCTTCTTGTCTGCTGACCCCTGCTTCCTGCTGTGCAGCCTGGGAATATATTAGTAAGCCTCTATAGGACTGCAGGGACAGCTTGAATTCCTTTGATTCATCTGCCCTTTTCCCTCTAGTTTATCTGTGTTTACATAGAAAGGTGGTGGTATATATTAGAAGAGTCTCCAGGTGAGCCACGAGGAAGACATTCATATATGTGGACGCTGCTGGGTCACTGGGACACCGTGGGTCACTTTTCTGAAGGATTTAGCAAAAGGGTCACATCTGCACTTTTTTGTTTGGCTTGTTTTATGTGCTCTTCTTCCGAGTCTGTCCATTTGCTCTGAGTGTCCAGTTAGTTTTCCTCCTGAGACAAGTTGTCCTTTTTTTTTTTTTTTATTATTATATATACTTTATTTCTGTTTTCCTTTTTATGAGGTTCAATCGTTATCCTCCTACCTTATTATGTACATTCCATCGTCATCCAGGGCCTTTGCTGCCTTTGTGTGATCTTCCCTGGAACTGATTGTGTGACACTTGGTGTCCAGTGATTACATGATTACAAATCACTTGTAGCTACCACATCTCATGATTCACCTCCTGTCCATCTTGACCTCCATCCAAATTTTTAGCGTATGTCTGTATGCAAGCCTATATGTACATATTTATTTAATTTCAGAGAGAGGACACGTGCACGAGTGGAGGAGAGGGGCAGAGGGAGAGAAGGAGAGCGAGAAAGAGCATCTCAAGCAGGCTCCATGCTCACTATGGAGCCCAGTATGGGGCTTGATCCCACGACCCTGGGATCATGACCTGAGCCAAAGTCAAGAGTCAGATGCTCAACAACTGAGCCACCCAGGCACTCCTAAATTTTTAGTGTTTTTTTAAAATTCTGTGAGGATAAACATTCTGGCTTCTTAACTTCTATGCCCTGTCTCCTTGCTTCCAGTGTCTTGTGACAGCCCTTCCTATAGAATCATAAACATAGGGTCCTTAAATACATCTCTTGTCAGAGAGAGAGACCTGATGAGTGCTGTTTTCTGCTCACAGAGGAAATTTTAGCTTGGGATTCCCTTTGCATTTGGCCTCAACCCTCCAGAACTCTTGTAGTGTTTCTCTGGAGCTTCCAGTCTACTGCATGGGTTCCAGGCAGAGCAAAAGGGTTTGAAGAAATTGGCCCAGTTCTGAAGAGTCTGGCCAGCCTTCTGTTCCATGTCCCACTGAAAAGGATGCATCACATGACATTTGAAGCAGAGGCTCCTGTCCTCCAGAATCAGTAGCCAGGCCCTGGGTGTCCTGTTTGTCTCAGGTCCCCTTGCCTGATAATTCCTGTGACCCAGATTGTGGTCTGACCTTCCTCTTTGACACTGACCCCTGCTCATGCCCCAAAACTACAGGCCTAGATGGTGTCGGGAGGTCTACCTCCTCCTGTTCGGCCAAATCCAAGACTGTGCCCTACCCTGTGAGTTGATATGTTCAGGTGTCTCCTGCTAGTAGTGTGAAGCATCCTCCATCAACGACAGTATACGCCTTCCTGCCATTGATAAGAATACGTGGGAAGACTCATCCTCCAGTCCTGTGACTCCTTCATTCTTCTTGGAAGTCAGTCTCCAACTCTGAAACCTTCAGTAGCTCCTCCCCTGAAGGGATAATGGAGTCCCTTCAACACCTTCTCCAGTGTAGTCCTACCCTCCCTCTGCAATATCCAAGTGCTCCCTGATGGACTGTGTAACCGGCCAAGGTCTTCCTGCCATATGTTTTTGGCTGCACCTGCCTGATCTTGGCCTGGTTTCTGGTTCTCACCCTTCCTGGAAGTAAGCCATATATCCACCCAGGACGTGGTGCTTCAGCATCAGTCTTTTAGCCTAACCCCTGGGTTGTGAAAGCTCCGTGGGGTGACACGGCACCATGGAAAGAAGAAAGAGGAATAGAAGAGGTGGACCCTGCAGTTGTGGTGGGCTAGAAATTCCTCCAGTGACCCCAGTCCGATTACCTTCTCATTATGCTCCTTTTGTGCCAGTAAAAAGCAGAAGGCCAAGTCCATGGTCGTGTCAGGTCCCAAGTGTGTGGAGGTGTCCCAGCAAGTGTCCTTGATTATTCTGAAAGCCCCAGAAAGAAGAAGGTTAGCAGAAAATTCTCTGATTTTTTTTTTTTTATAGCTACTGCCCATGTCAAGGAGAATAGATGTTTCTTTTGATTTCCTATATTGCTGATTGGGGAAATAGGAGTGATAACACTAGAGTTGTAGTCTCCTGAGATGAGGAAAGAATAAAAGTCCTCTAATTTAGTCTGCTCATTTGACAGGAGATAACTGAAGCCTAGGATGATCTACGTGTCCTGCCAAGGTCACAGCTGCTCGGCGAGGGTACCTGAGTCCCTCTGCAGTGTTCTGCCCATTTTCTGTGACACCGTCCACATCGTTTACTTAAATTTCAGCTCATTTCCCACCAACAGTTTATCTTCTTCTTTTCCTTCTTTGTGCAAATGGCATCACACCAGCTCCTCAGTCTTCCAAGCTGGAGCTCTTAACATCCTCTTTACCCTTTCTCTTGACCTCTGTCCGTCACTAGCACTGGTGGGTTCTACCGTCTCCAGATCTGTTCTTGTCCTCTTCCTTCCATTATCTTTGTCTTCTTTGGACTTGGCACTTGTGTCCACCTGACTCTTTTCCAGAACAAATACACTAGGGACTGCAGTGGGTTTTCCTGACTTTCTGGGGTATCCTCCCCACTCCCAGATCTACCTACCAAATGCATGTCTCCCTTTTTCTCTCTTTTGCATCCCCTATCATCCAAGTCTCCCTGGACTCTCAATTGCCTTAGAGCATCTGGGACCCTGAGTTAGGAAACCCAGTGACTTAATGTGGAGAAAGCAAACCACAGCTCACGTATATGCAAAGGCTTATGTGAGGAGACAAAGAGGGCATACCGGTGCTTCTCAAGGTTAGCTTGCCCTCGTCTTGTAGCCTAAACAGTGTGCACTTTGCCATGTTAGGCTGCCATTTTTATATACATTTGTCGGATAGACTTGTATGCATTTATGTACACACATGCTCAAACACAAGTATGTACGAATATGTTTGAATGTATGCAAGTAAGGGCACATGGACTCTCTATTATGCTGGAGAGAATGATGTTGCCTCTAAAGCATGATCTTTTATTTAGGTGAAGTTTAAATCTCTTCATGAGGAATACAAGGTAAGAATTTCGGGGATATGGTTTTTACTCATGTTGATTATACTTTTTAATTATAATTTCATGCTGTTAAGAGTGGTTTCTGGATCAGAAAGTTGAACGTAAGGCTCTTTTGATCTTGATCTCACAAAGCAGAGGAAGCAAACAGTTTATTGTACACTTACAAATTAGATGAAGAAAATGTGGGATCTTACACAGGAACAATGTACACTGATAATTATGGGAGTACGTCAATCTGTGTATATTGTGCGGAAACTGATAGTATGTATACATTCTAGTCATAGTTCTTAAACCTGTAGCAGAGTTCATATCTGCTCTCTAGAGAAATAGAACATTCCTGAAGATGAAGTGCTTTGTCTAACAGTGTGGTCTCCAGGGCTCTGCTTCCCATCCTCTTGCTCTAAGTGTTAACCTTTTAATTAACCGAAAAACGTTCACCAAATAACCAGTAGAATGGGAACGTATTATGGCAGACCCCGTGGATAGATACTAGGATATGTGAGCATGCATGCACATGTGTGTGTATGAGTGAGAAAATTCTACCAGGAAGAATTACCGATTTGGTGAGATACATAAGGTAGTCAAATTAATATAATCAGCATTAAAAATCAGCTTCCTAAATGTTCCAGATGAGTGGAAGAGGGAACTCCTAGGAATTGCAATGAGATCTGTGTGGGTTGACTGGGGTGATCATGAAAGCTTTTATGGAGCAAATGACACTTAAATTTTGCCTTTAGAGTCCAAATAATTTATCTTGTTCTTTTTACCTCTGCCTTTTCCATGGCCCTGAATCCTGGGTGACTTGTAACTGTAGATGTTCACACTGGAGAGAAGCTGGGCCAGCTGTGGCTCGGTTAACAGATCCCTTCCAGCTGTTGAATTACACAAGCCCCCCAGTCAGGGATTCAGCTTTAGTGAGATCCTAGCCTCCTCACCAGCTCTGTGGTGGGATCTCGCACAGCCCTTGGCTGTGGGCCATCATTATGTTTCCTAACTGTTATTATTTAGACTGAGTAATTTAATTCAAGCAAAGATGATCTATATTCATTTAAGTTTCATTAAGTGGTCATTAGAATGCTTAATCTCATGCATCTTTTTTTTTTCCAGTCTGAAGCACTGCCATTAGTTTAGATAGCACTTATTAAATTTTTAGCCCCACCAAGCCACTACGGTAACGTGAAATATTGAAGTTTTGCTCCTTTGATTCGAGCAGAAAGCCTTATCACAAAGCGTATAGTCCCCCTGCGCAGCGCACATTTGCCTGGGTTTGATTTAACAGAGCCCCCCGCTTCCTTTCCTCTTCATGCTTTCTTGTCACAGATTTCGGCTGCTTTTGTTTTGTGCCAGAGTTTTCATTTCATTTGAAATCTTCATTAACTTAAAAGGTGGGTGGATGTGAGTACGTAGCACTGCCAGGATCACCTGTTTGAAGGTTGGATGTGATCTCAAAAGTGAGTGTTGCAGCATTTTGAAAGAATTCTTTGGCCTTTTGGGATTTTAAAGTAACTTTGTAATTATGGATTATTTCAGTGCAAATGCATTTTTAAGTAACAAGCGCCTGAAAATCTTGACCCCGTAGACCCAGCATAAAGCAATCTCGAATAACCTTGATGAGCTCTTGGCAGTTCTGCCCAGAAGGAGATAAAATCTCTCAAGGTGAGTTGAAAGGCATCTAGAAGCCTGGAGTTTGAGGTTCTGTATTTTCCCCTACAGCAGTTGATGACATTTTTTGATATGTAACTTGGGCCAGACAAGTATATTTCTTACCCTCCTTTATGTGCCTGTGATGTCCTTAAACAGAAGAGAAAAGAAACAAAACAAAACAAAACAAAACAAAACAAAACCCAAAAAACACTGGAGAGCCTTTCAGAATTGTCTCAAGTCACTTTTTCTAAGAGAAAACTGACCGTGAGTCCTCAGCATACAAAACTGTGAACAGAGATGCCCCTTTTTATTTATTTATTTATTTTTGACTTAAAAAAATGCGATGCTCCCTTTTGCTGATTTGGGATTTTACGGATATTTTATTTATTTAAAAAATACAGTTTTTTATTCACCTTAGTGTTTACTGGCTAAAGTACTTTATCTTTTGTATTGTCTTGAGGCTAAGCTTTAATATTTCATTGGTGATAAATTCCAAAAGATGAATAAGAATTGCAAAGGAGATTTTTGCTTTGTAGATTTACAGTGGCTGTGTCTGCGCCTCGTTCCTGCTATTACATCTTGAGGAGGACATTCACGCCCGCCAGTGTAACATTGCTTGTTTACGGAGCTCGGCATGCTGGTGAGGGTGTTCGTGCCCCCGGACTGTGACCTTGGCTTTGATGTTTCTGTGAGAGTTTGTGTCTCACGTTCATATCCTTGATCAGAACCACTTCACCCATTTATAGATGCTGCTGACATTTTGTTAATACTTTCATCATCTACTTTTGGTTGAAAGTCCCGGAAGTTCTGTGCTAGGAGACTGCACGGGCTCAGTAACCTTTAAGTGTTAGATGGAACCTTGCTTAAAACATTCCCTTGTGAGAAGTATGAGGGAAGAACCTTTGTTTCATGGTAACTTGACAGCCCATTACGGTGTAAGGAACACGTTCATATCAGTGATCAGATTTAAGCAATTCAATGGGAGGGCGATTTAACTTCCTGATTTTGCAGAGAAGGAAACTTCCTCACGATGGCAATTGAGCAGGGTGTCCAGTAGCTCACCCACTGGTAAAACCAGAGTATATTTCTGGGCCATACTTGCTTCACTGATCTGTGTCATTTCCTGTAGCACCTGTCACAAACAAGTGTTCCAGTTAAACATCCTAGTTGAATGTTAGGAATACCTGTATACATATTACATTAAATAGACCATGCCCTTGAGGAGTCCGTAGTCACATGGAAATGGTGAACATTGCAAGACAAGTTGAGAATTGCTATTAATATTAGATAATTATAATAGAGGTTCCTGGGTGGCTCAGTTGGCTGAGTGTCCGACTCTTGATTTTGGCCCAGATCACGAGCCCAGGGTCTAGGGATCGAGCCCCAGGTTGGCCTCTCCACTGAGCTTGCAGACTTGGTTAAGATTCTCTCTCTCTCTCTCTCTCTCTCTCTCTCTCTCCCTCTCTCTCTCTCTCTCCCTCTCTCTCTCTCCCTCTCTCCCTCTGCCCCTCTCCCCTGCTTGCACATGTGTGCTCTCTGTCTCAAATAAAATAAAATAATAAAAATAAAGGAAAATAAAGGAAAATAAAGTAAAAAAGATAATTATATACCCATTCTTTTGAGTTCTCAGGGGGAAAAACTGATTTTATCTGAGAGATTTCCAGGAGTAAAGATTGTTCTCTAGGGGCTTGAAGGATAAATAAGTAGGTGAGGTGCATCTTAGGTTAGGGGGCATGGTGTAGGCAAAAGCATGGTGGTGTGAATGAGTGTGGTTTATGGTAGAGCATAGGAAGAAATAGTAGCCACTGAGACTGAACAGGTGGGTTTTTTTTTTAATTTTTTTAAGCTGTATTTATTTTGAGAGAGAGAGAGAGAGAGAGAGAGAGAGCGAGCGAGCATGAGCAGGGGAGGGGCACAGAGAAGGAGAGAGAAAGAATCCCAAGCAGGCTTCATATTACCAGCATGGAGCCCAGTGTGGGGCTCATACCCACGAGCTTGTGAGATCATGACCTGAGCCGAAACCAAGAGTCAGATGCCTAACCTACTGAACCACTGAGGTGCTCCTGAACAGGTGGGGTTTAAAATAAAGTTTAGACGTAGGCTCAGCTTCCATTTCGACCTTGTTTTGTAGTTGAAATGTCCTTAGTTATTTTTTTTTAATGTTTATTTTTGAGAGAGAGAGAGAGACCCAAGTGTGAGCAGGGGAGGGGCAGAGAGAGAGAGAGAGAGAGAGACATGCAGTATCTGAAGCAGGCTCCAGACTCTGAGCTGTCAGCACATAGCCCAACATGGGGCTCAAACTCACGAACTATGAGATCATGACCTGAGCTGAGGAGGCTTAACCAACTGAGCCACCCAGGCGCCCCGAAATGTCCTTATTTTTAAAATAAAGCTAAGTTCATTGCACATAAATGTGTGACAGCAGTAAAAGAAAAGTAACAACAACAATTAAGATAATAAGGTCTTAGAAAATTTTTGGTGTATTTATGAACTCTGTCTCTCACAGGATTTAGAATAGGCTGTGCACATAGAATAGGGTCCCAGTGGAGACTTGATTTGCCACATGAATGCACTTAAAATGTGGGTGCATCGGTATATGTGCATTCTGACACGCCTGGTCTTTGGTTCCAGTTTCCCTCTCCTTCCCCAGTTAAGTTGGAAGTACTTTGTATCTTTCAAGTCCATGCTGATGGGAGTCAGCCCTCTAAAAGCACCTTCTGTTGTTAATGCCTATTTATTCGGTGGAACTTTACTTCCAAAAGAGTCTGTTTGTTCCCCTAAACACTTTTGGCCGCTTAGTAAAATGCCAGACTCTTAATCAAAGTTACAGACGGTAGCACTTGCACAAACCCAAACTGGGACGCAGAAAAGAAAGAGGTGAGCCGTTGACCCACATCTACAGATTGTGCTAATTAATTAGCAGGTGAAAGGTACACTTTACTTCATTATCATTTTTTAATGTGACAGGCTGAGTGGAGATTTTGCCCCCCTGTGCCCCCGAAGGAAGGTTTATCTGTGGGCCATGAATGTAGCCCTAGGATTCTATAGGACTAAAGGTTTACATATTTTTAGGTCTGGGCAGCAGCCAGGGAGCGTCCAGGCACCCTGGAAGGCGTGGGGACGTAACTTTGGAATCTGCACGAAAGGATAGTAAATTACATGGGAGCCCTCTGGGAACAGGCACTACAGTTGAGGTGGTAAACAGAGTCTAAACCCTTCATGTCATGTGTTGAAAATGTACCCCACGTGGTATTCTGAGAACGGCAGTGTAAAGTCACAGGAGTTTGGCAAGAAGCCACTGCTGGAAGCACACTGCTTCCTTAGTGAAATTCCCTTGGCTTGGCTAATGCTGTGACATCATAGAAATTAAGATGGGAATGGTCTTTGATGTCATCAACCCCTTCCCTCTCTGCCAGCCTGGGGATCGTCCCTTACAGTTGAGTCTCTAGTTCTTTGTCTAGTCCACTTTGAACTGACGCAAGTGATAAGGTATTGATCTTTCCCGGTGGTGAATTTCTTTCGATTTGTCCAAGCTGTCATTCTGCACACAAACTCTTGTAGCTCCTCGTTAAGATTCCTGCACCGCCTGAAACCTACATGCCACCAGGCTTTCAATGGGATGGTTACTCTATTAGACAGGGTCACGCTAGTGACTTTGTTCTCACCTCCTTCTGCTTCTTCTTCTCAACAAAGACAGCAGGAGAGGCACCCTCTTCAGATATACGCAAAAGGGGGAGTTGCCTTTTTAGCCAGAAATTTCTCTTACGTTTCACAATAATTTTTGACATCTCTAACCATATGCAGGCAGTGATTCTGCGTTTGGTGGTAGTCGATTGCCTGCAGTTTCCCTTCTGACCCTGATCCAATGTTGTCTGTAATTGTCAATTCAGTTCTCAGGCATGTCTTGTGGCGTGGAACAATTATATATACTCAGAATTATAAAGGAGGTTATTCTCTATTTGAAATGTCAACATTCATGCCTAATTTGATTTTTTTTTCACTTCTTTCCCCCAGTTTCTCTTTTTTTTTTTTAGTAAAAAATTCTGAAGCAAAGTCAGCTATCTGTGTATCCCAAACTCTGTAAGAGCACCAAGTGCTTAAATTTAAAGATGGACTTTTCAATCAAGAAATAGTAAAACTATTAGTTAAGAGCAGAAATATGGTGTATCTTTCTTTTTAAAGGGAGACATACACACATATACACAAACACACTCAATTTAAGGAAATCGCTCAGCTCCAGAGCCTGTAAATCTATTGCTAGCCTTTTTAACAATAGTACCTCATTGTTTTTTAAATGAAAGATCGAGTGATTTCTTCTGTTAATTATTTTTTTGTAAAAGGACACTCAGTGCTATGCAAGGGAAATCACCGAAAAGCCTGAGGAGGGAAAAATGTGTAGGTTATAATTTTAGAAGAGCTATCTCTGTATTGGTAACCAAACTCCAGCTGCATCAGGTGTGCCGAATCTCTGACCTATGAAAAATTGTTTGGATTCCCCCCATTTATCTTGTTTGAGCAGTAAAGAAAATATAATTGAAGAAATGGCATTGAAGAGTGTCCAGGGTTATTTGTTATCAAAAGTGGCATGCAGGAGGCTTTCCACATTAAATTTAAACTCAAGAAGTGGCTAAATCTGTGACTATAGGAAGGAACAATTTGAGTTTACCTTTTTTTTGAAAGCTCTGGAAGAAAATGATATACACAGGGCTTCCTTTTTTTAAATTTTTTTTTCTTATTTACAACTGAGACTTTTCTGAAGGTGATAATGAGAGGGACTCGAAGAATGAAAATGAGAAGTGACTTATGAAATGTGATTATTGTAATTTGCAAATGATGGATGGTGAGAAGGACTCTCCCTGCCCCCTCCCCATAGTGGCAGCCTACGCATCATCTGGATACTTAGTAGAAATGCAAATTCCCAGGCCCTCCAGGTCCATCCGACACACTGAAGTATGAGACCTTCGGGTCTAAGCAGTTTTCATAGATGAGCCCTTCTCTAGTCTCCAAATGACTTGCTTTACCTGCTCAAAATACTTCTCTCTGTTGGCTACTGTGGAATTCTTTAACATTGATTGAATAAATGAAAGGTCCTCAGGAGACCACTAGGATTGAGATCCTGTGTCAACCATGAACCACTTTGCGTGTCTTCATGGGTAGGATCGGGATGACACGGGAATCATTATTATATTATCCATCTTCACAGATTTTTTGAGTATCTGTATGTTTAGAGACAGTGCCTGGGACTACTAGGTAATTTGTGGTACAAATTACTGATTAGTTTAATTATGACTAACAATAAAAATAAGGGGTGATCTGTGTATTTAGTATTATGAAAATGTGTCAGTGAATGCTGTCTGGCTCTTTTCTGAAAGCAGGTTTTGATGGGATAATCAATTAATTGGGGGAAATAATATCAAATTTCCAAAAGAACAGTATATGAGGAAAGGATCAAGAATGGGTAAAGAGTAATACTGTGAAGAGGTATTTCCTTAAGTCCTGTTCAGAGATCAGCCATTGGTTAAGAAGGAAGATTTGAAAATGGAAGCTATTCCAGAGGCCTTAACACTGCCTTCTTTTCCCTATATTACTGAGCACTGAATGTTCATTTCACCACACTTCGAGCACATGTGACATTTTCTTAAAAAGGCGGTGTGTTTTCTTGTTTTCTCAGCTTCACAGATTTAAATCAGGATATTCTACAGTTTGTAGCCAAAATAACATAGAAGGGTTGTAAAGTCAGATTGCTGGCAAGCGTGTGGGGCAAGTATAGATTTTCAGTGAGGGCTAGTACTAATACCAATCAATAGACATGTTTTCAGTCAATTCAGTTAACTGCAGGCATTCCGTGAAATCCCCATGCTCAACACTATAGATATAAATGTGTACAAAAGATAGTCCATGCTATCAAGAGTCCAACGCAGTGTTTTCCTAAATGCAAATGGCTCTTCTCTTTTGTTTTTCTGATTTTTGAATTGAGAGCCACGGATAAGTTCCAGAATGTATTTGAATTAATTATCTTTTGAGGTAAAATGTGAGCATTGATAAGGAAGTCAACATTTAGAGATGAAAAAATTGCAGTTCATGTACACTATGATTTCTCAGCTTAGTAAAATGAGTAAGATTTTTTTTCCCCCAAGAGACTCCAGCATCTCTTGGAGTGAATGGAGTGGTTCCTTTTACTGAACTCATTCAGAGTTCATTGTATGGCTTTTTATGCATCTTTCTTGCACTTCAGAGTTGACAAATAGACTGAGGAATGTTTGGGAGGGTGTGTGTGTATGTATGTGTATGTGTAGTTATTTCTTAACTGGATGGAAACAAGATTCTTTTATACCTTTGCCTGTGGTTTTCAACCCTAACTACATCAGAACCACCTGTGTGCAATTTTCTTTAAAAATACAGACTCTTAGGGAGCACCTGGGTGGCTTGGTCAGTTGAGCATCCGATTTCTGCTCTGGTCCTGATCTTGAGGTTTGTGAGTTTGAGCCCCACGTCGGGCTTGCATCTGTCAGTGTGTGGCCCACTTCAGATCCTCTGTCCCCTCTCTCTGCCCCTCCCTGACTCATTCTCTCTCTCTCTCTCTGCCCTCCCCCCAATAAATAATATTTAAAAAAATACAGAAGCTTGGAGTCCATTTCTAGAGATTGTGACTCTGAAGGTCATTCTGCCCTGGTGTCTAATGGGCAGCTAGTGTCAGGGACCCTGCATTTATTCTTGACTCCTGGCCCAGGTGTTCTCAAGTTAGAAGAGAAAAAATAAATCTAGGTCATTGCTCTCATATTTTAATGTGCATGCAAATCACCTGGGTATTTTGTTCAACTGGGGGTAGGGCCTGGGGCTCTGCATTTCTGAGAAGTTGGGGGTGATGCAGACACCGTAGGTTTTTGGCCCATGCCTTAAGTCATAAAGAACTAGATCACGATCTACACTTCAAACAAACAATGGCATACTGTGACTCTAATTATGACAGTCCTGACTCCCATGTTCTCCCCCTGACTGTTTTATAACAATAGAAAAGAATATTATGACTTGCTAAATAACTTGCCCTTTCTTTCTTTACATGATTAAATGTATATTACCAAGCCTGAAAATGACTTTGTAGTATAGAAAGGATTTTGTAAGCACGGTTCACCTCCTTAATGGAATTATGGAAGTT
The DNA here is from genome assembly GCF_023721935.1 of Panthera uncia. NCBI lineage: Eukaryota > Metazoa > Chordata > Mammalia > Carnivora > Felidae > Panthera > Panthera uncia. The sequence goes on from NC_064811.1 coordinate 154,902,364, forward strand.
AATGTTCTGACTGATAAAAAAGCCAGTCTTTGGGGGCAGTATATAGAAGTAATGAGAAGTTAAAAGGACATGAGAGAGAATATGTACATGGATATCCAGATGCAGTTATAACTACATAATTATAATCATCATTGCCTATTAAGAGAAGATACTTACTTGTTATACCTACCTGTTAAGAGCATTAGTTTAAAATATTTTTGGTTTGAAAAGCTCGGTGTACGTAGTAAATTCTCAGTAAGTATCAGTTATTGTCATCATTCTTGTTGTTAACATCATCATTGCTGGTGGCAATGCTCATTTTTCATAAGGCCCTTTAAGAGAACTCTCACAGTGTTGGTTACAATATAAGAAGAAAAGAACAATTCTGAAGGGAAACATTCTGAGAATCAAAATTGTTATGGGATAGGATAAAACTGAAATATCAAAACTTAGGGAAAAAAGAGCAAAAGTGCTTTTTTTGTGAAGTAAACATCCTAAAGAAAGATTTTTTCCTGTTCATTGGTAATATTCTGGCATGTCATTAATCCTAGCAAAGTCTCTCAATTTACTGATGCGTGGATTCTGTTTTCAAATATCGCATTAGTTCCTCTTTATGGACTACACGTTCATGTTCACTAGCGAACACCCAGTTCAAGGCACAGGTGTAATTTGGATGTAGTGGAGGATAGGTCTTCCTCCTTGTCCTTTGAACTGGTTAAACCATCATACCAGTCTGCTTTCCTTATTGTTCTCAGTTAAAAAAAAAAAAAATCAAAACCAGGATGGGATACCACCTCATACCTGTCAGAGTGGCTAAAATTAACAACATAAGAAACAACAGGTGTTGGTGAGGATGAGAGGAAAGGGGAACCCTCTTGCACTGTTTGTTGCTGGGAATGCAAACTGGTGCAGCCATGCTGGAGAACAGTATGGAGGTCCACAGAAAAGTAAAAAATAGAAGTAGCCGATGAACCAGCATTGCACTATTGGGTATTTAAACAAAGGATAGAAAAATGCAGGAGTGAAGTGTATACATGCACTCTGATATTTATAGCAGTATTATCAACAATAGTCAAAGTATGGAAAGAGCCCACATGTCCATCAAGTGACAAATGGATAAAGAAGATGCGAGATACACACACACACACACACACACACACACGCATGCATGCACATCATGCAATATTATTCAACCATCAAAAAATGAGATCTTGCTACTTGCAGCGACGTGGATGGAGCTAGAATGTATTATGCTAAGCGAAGTAAGTCAATCAGAGAAAGACAAGTACCGTGTGATTTCACTCATGTGGAATTTAAGAAACAAAACAGATGAACATATTGGGGGGGGAAGAGAAGAGACTCTTAATGATAGAGAAGAAACTGAGGGTTGATGGAGGGAGGTGGGTGGAAGATGGGCTAGATGGGTGGTGGGTATTAAGGAGGGCGCTTGTTGTGATGAGCCCTCCGTGTGGCATGTAAGTGATGAATCACTGAATTCTACTCCTGAAACCATTGCACTGTATATTAACTAAAACTTAAAAAGATTTAAAAAGTAAGAATAAGAGCCAAAGCTAAATTAAGTGTGCCCCAAGGCATTTGCTTTTAGTGTTGATGTGGGAAAGCTTCATGGTGTTCTGTGAGCCTTTGTGTGAGGTTGGAGCTTGTGGGAGCTAAGTTCCTGACCTGCCATCTGTGACTGACCACCAGGCATGTGCTGGGATGGGGTTGGGGGGATAAAAGCCCGATGTCCTGTGTGTTAGGCATAGGTGGAAGAGTCTTGATGAAGAAGGTTGTGGCCGGGATGATTCTGTTGAGGTGGCACATTTGATATGTCTTTGTGTTGTGAAATAACATGGTTATAAAGTGGGGGAAAAGCTAAAAAAAATAATAAAAAATTTATAAAAAAAAAAAAAAGGGGGGGGGGCGCCTGGGTGGCTCAGTCGGTTAAGCGTCCGACTTCAGCTCAGGTCACTATCTCGCGGTCCGGGAGTTCGAGCCCCGCGTCGGGCTCTGGGCTGATGGCTCAGAGTCTGGAGCCTGCTTCCGATTCTGTGTCTCCCTCTCTCTCTGCCCCTCCCCCATTCATGCTCTGTCTCTTTCTGTCTCAAAAATAAACGTTAAAAAAAAAATTATAAAGTGGGGGAAAAGCTGTCTCTTTTGTTTTCCCTGGGTAGATTCACAGACCTCTTCTTCCCCATCGTCAGTCCTCAGCTCCGTATTGAATTGTTCAGTTCAGTCTGAGCCAAGCAAATTACCTGTCGGGATGGACTTACCTATCTCCATGTAAAATTGGGGTGTATCATTTAAAAAAATAAAAATGAAACCACGTAGTCTTCAATGCACGTTTTCATTTCTATAATCCCATTGTTACGTTTCAGTCAAAAGTATACTTTGGCTCTGTATACCTTCACCTTTTATAGTTAGGCAAAGAAATTTTTGGTTATGCCAGTGGAAGAAATGTCCATGTTGTGTGTGACCTCCCCTTGAACAGGAAATGCTGTTGATTAAGAAAAGTAAGTTCAGTAGACTTATTGCAATAAGGAAGAATACCAATTTGAGGAGTCATAGTAGTCTTGCAACAGGAGGAAAATGAGGGAGGAGGTGTATGAGATAAAAAGCCTGGGTGGGTGAGTTTGAGGCACGTCTTGGCAAATGAGGAGCCAGTTAGGACTGTGGAGTTCTTTGCATAAAAAAACAGGTCTGGAGGGTACAGTGATATCAGGGTCTGGATGTTAGTATTGGTGAGCCAGGCTTTAGTCTGCTAATAAGTTACCTATTTTACTTGGTTTACAGTCCTAGCTTCCAGAGACAAAACAAACAAAACCCACAAAATATTTCCTTTTGCCTGGTTCCAGTATTCCTTACCACAGGAACTGGAGTGTGTGGTAGTTTCAATTCTCAAACTTCATTATGGAGAAAGGGTATGTATTAATGTCGCATTGCTACCAAAAATTACCAGAATCATAGTGGCTTAAAACAGCACATGTATATTTAACTGTTCTGTCAGTGAGAATTCCCACATGGGGCACACTGGGCTCACATCATGGTGTCGGTAGGGCTATGTTCCTCTTTGGTGTTTTCCAGGGAGACTCTGTTTCCCTGAACTTCTCAGCTTCTAGAGGTTGCCCACACACCTTGACTAGTGGCGCCTTCCTCTACCTTTAAAGCCAGCAAACTTGCATCCCTCTGACCCTTTTTTTTTAAATGTTTATTCATTTTTGAGAGAGAATGGGGGAGGGGTAGAGAGAGAAGGGGTCAGAGGATCCAAAGTAGGCTATGAGCAGACAGCAGTGTCTCTCTGACCCTTTTTTTTTTTTTTAATTTTTTGTTTATTTATTTATTTATTTATTTATTTATTTTTTTCAATGTTTTTTATTTATTTTTGGGACAGAGAGAGACAGAGCATGAACGGGGGAGGGGCAGAGAGAGAGGGAGACACAGAATCGGAAACAGGCTCCAGGCTCCGAGCCATCAGCCCAGAGCCTGACGCGGGGCTCGAACTCACGGACCGCGAGATCGTGACCTGGCTGAAGCCGGACGCTTAACCGACTGCGCCACCCAGGCGCCCCTGTTTATTTATTTTTGAGAGACAGAGACCACAAGCAGGAGAAGGGAAGAGAGGGAGAGGGAGACAAAGAGTCCGAAGCAGGCACCAGGCTCTAGGTTGTCAGCATAGAGCTCAATGCAGGTCTGGAACTCACAAACAGTGAGATCATGACCTGAGTCGAAGTCGGAAACTTAACTGACTGAGCCACCCAGGCAGCCCTCTGACCTTTTCTGAAGTTATGTGCATGCCTTACACTTTGAAGGACACTTATGATTGCATCGGGTCCACTTGGGTGACCCAAGATATCCCTCCCAGTGCAAGGTCACATCCCCAAAGTCCCTGTTGCCATGTAAGATAACATATTTACACATTCTGGAGATGAGGATGAGGATATCTGGAGGAGTGGGGATGTTGCAGTATTTGGCCTACCACATGTGTGATAGATTGCCCAGAAATTGGGAAAAGCTTATCTATCCTCTGGCAGCCTTTGGCTACCAGAATGACCTCATGGTACAGAGAATTCTTTGGTAATTCTTGGAGTGTTTATTTATGTTCATAAAAAGCAAGGATTGTAGGACTTCTTCCTGTAATGAGATGGATGTCAGCGAGATCTGTTGGATAACATTCATGTATTCTGCTCTTTTAAAAAAAATTATGTGGTGTTTTTTAGAGGAAACTACCATTCTGTTCTCTGTGTGCTAGTTAGCCCCAGGAGAACATAGGATACCTACTTGAGATGATTATGCAAATAGAGCTAAATAGCTGAATACCGATTCCTACATTTTATCCTCTGTAATCTAGTGACTCCCTTGGTACAATACGATTTCACATTATCTTCAGTAAGAAATGGCTTGCATTTAGCTTTTTATATCGTACGTCCTATAGATCCTCTCAGTATTGTTTTGCATACATTAGGAATCCTCCTTTCTTTGAGATGCACTGTAGATAGGATTCCCCAACTTAAAGGCATCAACAGCACAGACTTGGCCTCATTTGAAAAGCACAATGACACACATACATTTGAGTGTCCTACTTCAGAAACTGATCAGGAAAAGCACCTGTGATTCAGGAAAAGACTCCTTTTCCCCATGAGTTGGTGTAAGATCTCTTAGCCATGGAAAGTATCCCTACTAAGCCTCAAGCCACTTCATGACTACCCTGTGACTCCTATGTGAGGTCTGTTTGAAGGCAAGGGGAAAGAACTAGCTTTGTTAAGCTGTCAAAATTGGCCTTTTTCTCATGTTCATTTGGAATTAGATTGGGATAACCCAATCTGTCATGGACCCAACAAGGTTTGTGATATGAGAGAGGCTACTTTCAAGCAGAAGAGAATTCTCTGCATTAGAATATTTATTACGTGATTCTCCACATGATGAAGAATTGGAAATTACTTAAATGCCTACCAGATAGAGTTAAGTTACATAATCTGTGAAAGCAATGCATGTTAGTGAATATTGGCAGACATGGAAAGTTGAAGACCGTAGCATCCCGTTTGTGGTATATTTACAATATTTCTTTGTCTGGGGACCCAATACAGAGGTATGAAAATACAGAGTGTGTGCAGGAATGATATGTGCACTTTGGTGTATATACAATTTATTTTAATAATATTAAAAGCTATGTATATTTATGCTGAGAAGCATGCAAAAGGATATATTAAAACTTAACAGGATTCAGGGTGCCTGGGTGGCTCAGTCGGTTGAGAGTCCGACTCTTGACTTCCCATTCGGTCATGATCTCACAGTTCATGAGCTCGAGCCCTGCGTCCGGCTCTGCCCTCGTGATGCGGACCCTGCTGGGGATTATCTCTCTCCCCTCTCTCTCTGCTCCTACCCCATTGTACTTTTCTCTCAAAAATAAGTAAATAAACTTAAATAAAAAAACAAAGACTTAACAAGATTAGAGTAGTGTTGGCGCTTTCACTTCCTGCTTCATACACATCTGGATAGTTTGAAATTAATGACCAGCATTTATTTTTACTGCCTAGAGAAAGAAATAAAAATTAAGGAGACTAGTGAATTTGCGGTATGTAACACCGCTTAGTAAAACTGTTTAAAGCAAATGGAAGATCAAAAACTATAAGATGCCACGACTATGAAACGAAATCGTGCAAACTAATGCTAGCTTCCATGTCCTCCAGATAGCAAGAAAATTAAGAAAATGGGATGAGAATTTCTATGTGTATATGAAGAGGTATTATTTTTCTTATTGCCAGAAATCTTGTTATTACAATTGTCAGGTCCCATTAGCAGTGAGAGCTGCACAAGGGCCAAGCTTTAGATCCAGGGTAGTAATGTACATTGGGTTTCATACTCTTTTTTAAATCTCTAGAATCTGGCAGAGAACCTGGTACTTGTTGCCAAATCCATTTGTTGATGAGTAGATGGACAGAGTGGTGGGAACACCTCTGCCTACCTCACCTTTCTATGGCAAACGGTGATTGGTTTTCCCTTTGTAGTGCCTTGAGTAGTTACATTTAAAAAGTAAAAACAAAGACAAAAAAACCCCAAAACCATAGGGCTCTTCTCTTTTCTTAATGGAACTGGGGGGAAATTACATGGATAGTGTATCTTCAGTGCTTTGGGAACCTCAGGTCAACAACTTTTATTCCAAGCAGTAGTGGTGGTACAATGTTAGAATCTTAAAGAGCAGGGACTGTTGCAATTTTTATTACTTTTCTGCCAGGATCCAGCACTGTACTTGAGTATTTGGATGGTTGATACTGCTGTTTAATTATAAAAATGAAGAGGTAAATATTGTTTTTCCATAAATATGTGACCATCAAAATAGAGGGCCTAACTGAATCAGGTGTTGGCACATCTGATAGAGTAAAAGGCAACACTCACTTGAGCAGACTTTTCACCATCATTTAAAAGAAGAGAAAAAGTTGGGGTGCCTGGGGAGCTCATTTTGTTGAGCATCTAACTCTTGAATTCAGCTCGGGTTATGATCTCAGGGTCCTGGGATCGAGCCCCACATCAGGCTCTGCACTGAGTGTGGAGCCTTAAGATTCTCTCTCTCTCCCTCCCTCTCTCTCCCTCTCTCTCTCCCTCTCCACCTGCATCCCCACCTCCTCAACTCTTGATCCTGCTGCCTTAGCGACGTCCGCTCTCCCTTCATCCTCCCATCTCTTCTCCC